>NC_060177.1:8042509-8055009 GCF_021184085.1 Oncorhynchus gorbuscha
CATATCTGTAGAACCAATAACCTCAGATTCACCTGAAGGTTACATCATATCTGTAGAACTAATACCTCAGATTCACCTGAAGGTTACATCATATCTGTAGAACTAATACCTCAGATTCACCTGAAGGTTACATCATATCTGTAGAACTAATACCTCAGATTCACCTGAAGGTTACATCATATCTGTAGAACCAATACCTCAGATTCACCTGAAGGTTACATCATATCTGTAGAACTAATACCTCAGATTCACCTGAAGGTTACATCATATCTGTAGAACTAATACCTCAGATTCACCTGAAGGTTACATCATATCTGTAGAACTAATACCTCAGATTCACCTGAAGGTTACATCATATCTGTAGAACCAATAACCTCAGATTCACCTGAAGTTGACATAATAGTTGACAACTCAACCAAATGTAAATCAAAAGTAGCCGTTGAAATGCCATCTGTGCTCAGTGGGATATCTCTCTCCACAACGCCTGAATCTACCCAGCATGGCAGAGGGGGTGGATTTTCCCATGGTTAAACTGTGACTGGTGACATCATTTTGCCTACCATACTTCTTCTACTCATGTTTTTCCCTTCTTCCCTGTACGAGAGTCGTAGCCTCTGTATGCTATTTCCATTCCACTTCTCCAGGCCTACTGACATATTTTATTTTACTTATTTTATTTCACCTTTGTTTAACCAGGTAGGCAAGTTGAGAACAAGTTCTCATTTACAATTGCGACCTGGCCAAGATAAAGCAAAGCAGTTTGACACATACAACAACACAGAGTTACACATGGAGTAAAACAAACATACAGTCACTACTAATACAGTAGAAAAATAAGTCTATATACAATGTGAACAAATGAGCTAAGATAAGGGAGGTAAAGGCAAAAAAAAGGGCATGGTGGCAAAGTAAATACAATATAGCAAGTAAAACACTGGAATTGTAGATTTGCAGAAGGTGAATGTGCAAAGTAGAAAGACTGGATAGTATAGCATTTGTGAATTTGTGTATTTATTTATAATAATGTATAGTATTTCATAAAACAAGGCAGAGTTCAGGTGATGCACACAATATTGCTCCTGTGTGTCTGTGTGTAATGCTGTGAACATATTCATAGACTCAAAATCAAAACCAGATTTGTAAGCCAATGAATAACAGCCAACAAATGGTATTACAACCATAACACTGAATTTTCAGACAGGTGTTGTGGAGGGATTGTGTATCAGACAGGTGTTGTGGAGGGATTGTGTATCAGACAGGTGTTGTGGAGGGATTGTGTATCAGACAGGTGTTGTGGAGGGATTGTGTATCAAACAGGTGTTGTGGAGGGATTGTGTATCAGACAGGTGTTGTGGAGGGATTGTGTATTAGACAGGTGTTGTGGAGGGATTGTGTATCAGACAGGTGTTGTGGAGGGATTGTGTTTCAGACAGGTGTTGTGGAGGGATTGTGTATCAGACAGGTGTTGTGGAGGGATTGTGTATCAGACAGGTGTTGTGGAGGGATTGTGTATCAGACAGGTGTTGTGGAGGGATTGTGTATCAGACAGGTGTTGTGGAGGGATTGTGTATCAGACAGGTGTTGTGGAGGGATTGTGTATCAGACAGGTGTTGTGGAGGGATTGTGTATCAAACAGGTGTTGTGGAGGGATTGTGTATCAAACAGGTGTTGTGGAGGGATTGTGTATCAGACAGGTGTTGTGGAGGGATTGTGTATCAGACAGGTGTTGTGGAGGGATTGTGTATCAGACAGGTGTTGTGGAGGGATTGTGTATCAGACAGGTGTTGTGGAGGGATTGTGTATAAGACAGGTGTTGTGGAGGGATTGTGTATCAGACAGGTGTTGTGGAGGGATTGTGTATCAGACAGGTGGTTGTTTAGTTTTTCTTCTCAGCCAGCTTAACCATTAGATGACATTACCTTAATCAATAACCAGAATGAATGTTGACTGAATTATTTGTTTTCTGCTTTTTAACAAAAGACAGGACCTGTTCCAACAGAAGGCTATTTTAATTCTACATTCTTAACTAACTCTTCTTTTTCTTCTTTTATTTCACCTTTATTTAACCCGGTAGGCTGGTTGAGAACACCTTTATTTAACCAGGTAGGCTAGTTGAGAACACCTTTATTTAACCAGATAGGCTAGTTGAGAACACCTTTATTTAACCAGGTAGGCTAGTTGAGAACACCTTTATTTAACCAGGTAGGCTAGTTGAGAACACCTTTATTTAACCAGGTAGGCTAGTTGAGAACACCTTTATTTAACCAGGTAGGCTAGTTGAGAACACCTTTATTTAACCAGGTTGCCTAGTTGAGAACAAGTTCTCATTTGCAACTGCGACCTGGCCAAGATAAAGCATAGCAGTGTGAACAGACAACACAGAGTTACACATGAAGTAAACAATTAACAAGTCAATAACACAGTAGAAAAAAAAGAGAGTCTATATACAATGTGTGCAAAAGGCATGAGGAGGTAGGCGAATAATTACAATTTTGCAGATTAACACTGGAGTGATAAATGATCAGATGGTCATGTACAGGTAGAGATATTGGTGTGCAAAAGAGCAGAAAAGTAAATAAATAAAAACAGTATGGGGATGAGGTAGGTGAAACTGGGTGGGCTATTTACCGATAGAGTATGTACAGCTGCAGCGATCGGTTAGCTGCTCAGATAGCAGATGTTTGAAGTTGGTGAGGGAGATAAAAGTCTCCAACTTCAGCGATTTTTGCAATTCATTCTTCTTTGAAAAGATATAGTAGCTTTTTGTAAATTCAGATACCCAGATATTTATAAGCGTGGACACAATCAATGAGGGCACCGTCCAAAGTAGGTATGCATTAATCATCAGATACATTTTTACATGATTTGGAAAATAACATATACTTGTTTTTACCTGCATTAAGTAACCATTTCAGTTCAACAAAAGCGTTCTGCAGGGCAATAAAGACAGATTAAAGCTCTGATAGAGTCTAGTCAGCTGTGGGGGCAACAGCATGCACCACAGTGTCATCTGCATTCAGGTGACAATATATCATGTAAATAGTGAAAAAAACAGGACCGAGAATCAATCCATGTGGGACTCTATGTTAAATCCAGAAAACCTGATTTAACAACATCAGTAAACACACACTGTATTCTGTCCTTTAACACAGTTTCAAACCAGCCTGGTCATGATCAATTGATGAAAGCCTTTGAATAAGTAATGCACAATCCACAGTGTTGAAGGCTTTAGACAGGTCACAAAAAAGGGTCTGCACAATATGTTTTCTCATCCAAACAATTAAAGACATCATTTAAAACCAAAGAAGTATCAGAGATGGTGCTCTGACCTGGTCTGGAACCTGACTAGTGTACATTTAGAATACATTTCATTGTTATAAAATATCTAAACTGAGTATTTACCAAGGATTCTAGAATCTTTGCTGGGCAATAGAGTTTGGAAATGGGACTATAATTATTTAGATCATACGGGTCAACACTTTTGTGAAGGGGGAGTATATGAGCCGCCTTTCAGACCCTGTGGATGGTACTTAGAAATAAATGTAGGGTTAAAAATATGTGTTGGAGATTCTGCAATCAGACGAGCAGAAAGCTGCTTCGAGGAGGGCTGCGAAAGTAGCCCAAGTAGCATGGGAAAGTAGCCCAAGTAGCATGGGAAAGTAGCCCAAGTAGAATGGGAAAGTAGCCCAAGTAGCATGGGAAAGTAGCCCAAGTAGCATGGGAAAGTAGCCCAAGTAGCATGGGAAAGTAGCCCAAGTAGCATGGGAAAGTAGCTCAAGTCTTACACCGAAACACATGAGCCAATTATGAGGCAATCGAACAGATAAAAGCCACGAGCTCAGCCAGATGAATGACAACACAGTAAACTGAATGACTCTGGATACCCATGACAAAAGAGCCATTGATGCCTGATCCAAGTGAAAGCTGTAGAATGCTTTGGGACCATGACAGGGACAGGGTGAGGCATTCTAGGTAGTGTAGTATAACTTGGCATGAGGTGGAAAGAGAGGGACCACGGCAGGGACAGGGTGAGGCATTCTAGGTAGTGTAGTATAACTTGGCATGAGGTGGAAAGAGAGGGACCACGGCAGGGACAGGGTGAGGCATTCTAGGTAGTGTAGTATAACTTGGCATGAGGTGGAAAGAGAGGGACAACCTTTATTTGGCAATAAAGAATGGAAGATCTTGGAGCAGAGCGGTAATTGTTCACAGCTTGTCCCATCAAAGACCATCGTTGATGGAAGTGCCAAAACAACTAACGCCAATGAGAAATCCCTCATAACTGCCAATATGGTATTACTACGGTGTATCTGCAAAATTTTAATGGAGTGGCTTTCATATTTCACCATATTTCACTTGGTGAAAATGCAGAAACTGATGTATCTATGCCTTCTTCTCTCCTATTCAATAAATAGCTGTCAAATACTAGAGCAGAAAATTCCCCACAGTGGTTTTCCATTATAGTGTGTGTCCCACCCTTTTCATTCCTATAACTGCTTTTCCTAATTAGAATATTGGTTCTGCATCTCTGCAGTATTTTTACACCCTGTACCAGCTGCAGATCTCATTCTTGTACCCTGGTTTGGACTCTATTCCACTACTTCAAATGAAACAACATTGGCAGGGTAGCCTAGTGGTTTGAGCGTTGGGCTGGTAACTGAAAGGTTGCAAGTTCAAATCCTCTGAGCTGACAATGCCCTGGTGAGAGAGCAAGTGTTCTATGCCAGATGAAATCTCACATCATTAGCTCATTGTTATGGTTGTATCCCAAAAACAATCACAAGAAAACAACTTAAACAAACACAAATGCAGCTACTTTGTTGTTATTCTGGCTACACTGTTTGATGTGACTGTGTTGGCCAAAGTTGGCTAGCTAGCAAGCAATGGATAAGAACGTTGCCAGCCATCATGGCAACAGAACATTTAGAACAAACGACTGGTGTCATGTCCATAGATTTAGTACAAAAATACTTAACTACTGGGTCACGTCTTTGGCAACCGAACCGATAGAATGAAAGACCTGCCAGCTTGGGAACCAACCCTAGATTTGTGTTGGGGATATATCTCGTGGAAGGATGAAATGGTATGAATAAATTAATAAAACAATATATTTTTATGAAAATATGTCAATCATTGTTTGAATATGTTGTAATGCCCTTGAAGCAGGAGTTTGGACGATATATTGACACGGTTTGGCGGCCCTCGACTTCATCTCTGGCCTAACAACACCCGTGCCAATATATCCTCCCAACACCGGCCTCTCTGGCTTCATCGTTTAAGTAGATGATGGGTCTCATTCACATCCTCTCTTTCAGACCAATCAAAACTCTAATTAGGCCTAATGGCTCTAAATCACAAATCACTCATCAACACCAATCCTATTGATCTAAATGGACAAATATGTTTTCTAGAGTAACATCAGTTGTTGTCAGGGTATACAGATGATGTCACTCATTGTTTAGTATGAAACCCATCTGCACCCTGGGATATAAAAGACCAACTACTATTTACTGAGTCCTGTCTCCTCAAGACAGACTTTGCCAAGATACTTCCACTGCTTCTGGCTGCAAAGCCTTTTATCCAGAGTGCAGGCAAAATCAAACTGTTACCAGAGGGCAGAGAGTTCAGGTCTTGATATGGTAATTCAGCAAGATGCTGTTATCCAAAGCAACTTTCTGTTAACATACAGTATATGTTCCATGAGTGACTTAAACCCCATCTTTGGTGTGGCAAGCACTATGTGTGGTGTGGAAAGCACTATGTGTGGTGTGGAAAGCACTATGTGTGGTGTGGAAAGCACTATGTGTGGTGTGGAAAGCACTATGTGTGGTGTGACAAGCACTGTGTGGTGTGACAAGCACTATGTGTGGTGTGACAAGCACTATGTGTGGTGTGGAAAGCACTATGTGTGGTGTGGAAAGCACTATGTGTGGTGTGGAAAGCACTATGTGTGGTGTGGAAAGCACTATGTGTGGTGTGACAAGCACTATGTGTGGTGTGGAAAGCACTATGTGTGGTGTGACAAGCACTATGTGTGGTGTGGAAAGCACTATGTGTGGTGTGGAAAGCACTATGTGTGGTGTGGAAAGCACTATGTGTGGTGTGGAAAGCACTATGTGTGGTGTGGAAAGCAGTTACATTTGACATTTCCCCCATTGATGGTTTTTATTTTACCAGGCAAGTCAGTTAAAGAACAAATTGTTAATATCAATTAGGGCCTCGGGAACAGTGGGTTAACTGCCTTGTTCAGGGGTAGAACAACAGATTCGTACCAGGCCACGGTTCACAATCACTTCAAACTGAAGCTGGATTTACAGAAAACTAGCTGCATTTCGTGTTTTTCTATTGACATTTGTTCGTATATATGCATCAACATTTGTCTGATTCATGATTTCGACTGGCTAAGGAAAGCTGCCTGCCTGTCTGTCTCGTCCCAACTCCTGACATGTTCACTACCATAGGACAGCTGGAGATCAGATTTCTATATTGAAACAATGTTGCAAATGTCAGAGAGACAGACAGCAAGGTTATTATAGATCTCTGCTGTTGAAAACCAAATGCTCGTCTAAAAGACATGGGAGATAATGTCTAGATGCTTTTTATAGTGGAGATCAAGTTCATAACTTCCCTGCCTGGGCAGATGAGACAGTGGATTGGGCAGTCAGGTGGAACAGAGTAAATAGGCATTTTAACGTCATAGATTCAGCCGGTGGTAGTTACTGGAATAGACACCACTGGAATGCGGTTTTAACCTCTTGCTCCTACATGACACGCAGGCGTCCCATCTAGACATCTGGAAATGCAAATGCACTACGCTAAATGCTAATAGCACTCGTTAAAACTCAAACGTTCATTAAAATACACATGCAGGGTACTGAATTAAAGCTACACTCATTGTGAATCCAGGCAACAAGTCAGATTTTTAAAATGCTTTTCGGCGAAAGCATGAGAAGCTATTATCTGATAGCATGTAACACCTCAAAAGACCCGCAAGGGACATAAACAAAATAATTAGCATAGTCGGCGCTACACAAAACGCACAAATAAAATATAAAACATTCATTACCTTTGACCATCTTCTTTGTTGGCACTCCTAGATGTCCCATAAACATCACTATTGGGTCTTTTTTTAGATTAAATCGGTCCATATATAGCCTAGATATCGATCTATGAAGACTGTGTGATCAACGAAAAAAATAACGTTTTATAACGTAACGTCATCTTTTAAAATTAAAAAAGTCGACAATAAACTTTTACAAAACACTTCAAAATACTTTTGTAATGCAACTTTAGGTATTAGTAAACGTTAATAAGCGATCAAATTGATCACGAGGCGATGTATATTCTATAGCTGTACGTCTGAAAATAATGTCCGGGTAAATCTCAACCAAAATATCCGGTCGGAGACCGGAAGAACTGCGCTGCCTTGTGTCTGTTTGACCAAGTAACAAATCGTAGGCAAATGACAAGACTGTTGACATCGTGTGGAAGCTGTAGGCATTGCAACCTCGGCCCCATTTAATGTGGATCACGTTTAACAATGTGTTGAAGTGGCGCATGGATATATTTTCCAATTTTCAGTGATCAGATTTTCCTGCACTTTTCGATGAAACACACGTTCTGTTATAGTCACAGCCGTGATTTAACAAGTTTTATAAACATCTGAGTGTTTTCTATCCACACATATTAATCATATGCATATACTATATTCCTGGCATGAGTAGCAGGGCGCTGAAATGTTGCGCGATTTTTAACAGAATGTTCGAAAAAGTAGGGGGTAGGAGTAACATTCAGCATCCAGGATTAGACCCACCCGGTGTATAAGTAGTAAATATATGTACAATCACACAACACGGTGGTCCTTCTGTAGCTCAGTTGGTAGAGCATGGCGCTTGTAACGCCAGGGTAGTGGGTTCGATTCCCCGGACCACCCATACGTAGAATGTATGCACACATGACTGTAAGTCACTTTGGATAAAAGCGTCTGCTAAATGGCATATATTATTATTATTATTATATTATATTAACACAGTATTATCCTAACTCCATGTTAAACCTAAAGGTGAGTGTTCAAAGCTCTCCAGAAAAGGTTTGCTTTGTAGAACAGTAAAACATAAATATCATACGTCATCCAAATGTATTTCCAGTAATCATTGGAATCATTAATGAAAACCAGACTCCTCTTCAGGTAAAATCAACATTTTCCCTCCACAGTCCACTAGATACTTTTAAGGTCTTTGAAAGTTACACATTTTCCATTACAACAATGTCCTTCAGGATATTTAAGTGCAAGTCTGGCGTACCATTGTTAGCTACAACAATGTTGGATTTGGTATCTGGTTGAGGAGTATGGGATTGGCTTAGGGTTGACTGGTCTTTACAGGGTTAGGCTTAGGGTTGACACTGGTCTTTACAGGGTTAGGCTTAGGGTTAGGCTTAGGGTTGGCAGGGTTGACACTGGTCTTTACAGGGTTAGGCTTAGGGTTGACACTGGTCTTTACAGGGTTAGGCTTAGGGTTGGCACTGGTATTTACAATGTTGTGTGGTGATCGTTGTTACGTAAAATGGCTGCCGTGGCACCACCCAAATGGGCGCTACACATTGGTGGTGGAAGGGGTGAAACAATGTCATGTGCTTTGACTTTGAGAAAAGGACAACCTAAAGTGCAAAAATACAAATCATTCTCAGAGTAGATGTTTCAGAGAGATATGCAGCCCAGAGAACGTAATGCCTCACTGTTGGCCTGCTGCCATGGTTACCTGGGAGACAGGGATAACGATAAAGGACCCTCCACCGGAACTCTCCGTGACGATGGCCAGGAACTTGGCATTGACGGCACAGAAGTGGTTGTCATGGACGTTCTTGGTGATGGGAATGCCGTCAAAGCAGTGCTCCCGGTTGGCCACTTTGCCGTAGACGTTTCGAAACTTGGAGCTTCGGTATGTCGGACGCCATGACATCTGATGGAGAAGAGATGGAGAGATATTAAGGAGGAAAGTTCAGAAAGGAGTTTCTGCAATACCAGTTAGTTGCTGTTTTATCATGTTGAATGTGCTGACATGGTGGTTTTCTGGTTACTGTATATGCTGGTCAATGTGAACAGAAGACCAGCTGTTTAGTTGACAGGTTTGTGGGCATTCATGGTTAATAGCTTAGATCAACCGGCTGGTTGAACATAATTGGATTATTTTATATTTAGGGAAAAAACACAAAATGATCATACCACATTAGAGTATTAAAGGAAAACGCCACCAAAAAAGTATATTTTGGTATTTTGGTCCATTGTTAAAATAGTCCCAAAATGTTTTGATTGTCAACAATCAACTTTCAAAATATAGAAATCAT
Source organism: Oncorhynchus gorbuscha (assembly GCF_021184085.1). Lineage (NCBI taxonomy): Eukaryota > Metazoa > Chordata > Actinopteri > Salmoniformes > Salmonidae > Oncorhynchus > Oncorhynchus gorbuscha. The sequence goes on from NC_060177.1 coordinate 8,051,855, forward strand.
CTCTGTGTGATGCATTTTGTATCATATGATGCAAAACACATCATCATATGTGTATTTCATCATCGTTTCTGTATTTTGAAAGTTATATATCTTGAAAAATTGATTGCTGACAAGCAAAACATTTTGGGATTATGTCAACAATGGACTAATGAAACAAATACCAAAATATTGTTTTTGGGTGGAATTCTCCTTTAACTTCAAGATTGCTGTTCCAAAATCCTCAGAGAAACCCCCATTAGTAAAGACAGTAAAGAGGAGTGTTGCTGTTCCAAAATCCCCAGAGAAACCCCCATTAGTAAAGACAGTAAAGAGGAGTGTTGCTGGTCCAAAATCCCCAGAGAAACCCCCATTAGTAAAGACAGTAAAGAGGAGTGTTGCTGTTCCAAAATCCCCAGAGAAACCCCCATTAGTAAAGACAGTAAAGAGGAGTGTTGCTGGTCCAAAATCCCCAGAGAAACCCCCATTAGTAAAGACAGTAAAGAGGAGTGTTGCTGTTCCAAAATCCCTTCTGTCCACCCCTATAGTTCAGAGGAATGGTGTCAGTGCTGTCATGGCAATTCAAATCCCATGTTAGTCAGAGTGTGAAATGTTTGCAGTGTGGCAAACGTTCAACGCCACAAGAAAATATTTCACATAAAATAGCAAATAAGTAAATAAAGGTAGACAAGAGCAGAGTCCCTCACAAGTGATTTGAGTCTGAAATCAGTAAAACGAACAAGGAAAGCTCCATGAAAGAGGAGTTTGTGTCAATATGTCCTGAGCTTGGACCCATGAAACCTTGCAAAACAGTAAGCCAGCCACTTCACTTCCCTGCGAGGGGAAGTGGTCAGAGAAACCATCATACAAACACTCAAACCGATACTTTTGTTTGCTGTTACCCACAAGCATACTGACCGAATTGCTGCCTTGCAGCGTGAGATACATCTATCTTCTGGGTCACACTAGACCTAATCACAGGTGTAGAGCTGGATGGCCCTTAGACACTGATCCAAGGACAGTTTTGAGGTTTGTCCCACTAACGATGGATGATACATCAGGGAGGGTGAATAGATCCTAGGTGTGGTGAAGGGGAACGCCTGCTTACAGACAACGGCAGGTAGCCTAGTGGTTAGAGCGTTGGGCCAGTAACCAGCAGGTAGCCTAGTGGTTGGAGCGTTGGGCCAGTAACCAGCAGGTAGCCTAGTGGTTGGAGCGTTGGGCCAGTAACCAGCAGGTAGCCTAGTGGTTAGAGCGTTGGGCCAGTAACCAGCAGGTAGCCTACTGGTTAGAGCGTTGGGCCAGTAACCAGCAGGTAGCCTAGTGGTTAGAGCGTTGGGCCAGTAACCAGCATATTTCACATAAAATAAAATAGCCTAGTGGTTAGAGCGTTGGGCCAGTAACCAGCAGGTAGCCTAGTGGTTACAGCGTTGGGCCAGTAACCAGCAGGTAGCCTGAGTGGTTAGAGCGTTGGGCCTAACCAGCAGGTAGCCTAATGGTTAGAGCGTTGGGCCACTAACCAGCAGGTAGCCTACTGGTTAGAGCGTTGGGCCAGTAACCAGCAGGTAGCCTAGTGGTTAGAGCGTTGGGCCAGTAACCAGCAGGTAGCCTAGTGGTTAGAGCGTTGGGCCAGTAACCAGCAGGTAGCCTAGTGGTTAGAGCGTTGGGCCAGTAACCAGCAGGTAGCCTAGTGGTTAGAGCGTTGGGCCAGTAACCAGCAGGTAGCCTAGTGGTTAGAGCGTTGGGCCACTAACCAGCAGGTAGCCTACTGGTTAGAGCGTTGGGCCAGTAACCAGCAGGTAGCCTAGTGGTTAGAGCGTTGGGCCAGTAACCAGCAGGTAGCCTAGTGGTTAGAGCGTTGGGCCAGTAACCAGCAGGTAGCCTAGTGGTTAGAGCGTTGGGCCAGTAACCAGCAGGTAGCCTAGTGGTTAGAGCGTTGGGCCAGTAACCAGCAGGTAGCCTAGTGGTTAGAGCGTTGGGCCAGTAACCAGCAGGTAGCCTAGTGGTTAGAGCGTTGGGCCAGTAACCAGCAGGTAGCCTAGTGGTTAGAGCGTTGGGCCAGTAACCAGCAGGTAGCCTAGTGGTTAGAGCGTTGGGCCAGTAACCAGCAGGTAGCCTAGTGGTTAGAGCGTTGGGCCAGTAACCAGCAGGTAGCCTAGTGGTTAGAGCGTTGGGCCAGTAACCAGCAGGTAGCCTAGTGGTTAGAGCGTTGGGCCAGTAACCAGCAGGTAGCCTAGTGGTTAGAGCGTTGGGCCAGTAACCAGCAGGTAGCCTAGTGGTTAGAGCGTTGGGCCAGTAACCAGCAGGTAGCCTAGTGGTTAGAGCGTTGGGCCAGTAACTGAAAGATTGCTGGATCGAATCCCTGAGCTGACAAGATAACAATCTGTTGGTCTGCCCCTAAACAAGGCAGTTAACCCACTGGTAGGCTGTCATTGTAAATAATCATTTGTTCTTAACTGACTTACATACATAGAAAAAAAACAGACAGGAAGTTCTTCTGGAAAGGAGATTTACGACACTGTCAGATCTGTGACAAGATGACATCACCACAGCCACAATTCAGCATTGTTCTGGGGTGGGAACAGTGCTGTGTGCAAATAGAGATGTCCCTGTTTCCATGCTGCCATGATCTCTTCCTGTCCTACAGACTGCAGTCTACATCTGGTCTTCAGCTGGTGGAGACTGAGCAGTGCACACAATCCAGTTAGCACCCCCCCCCACAGGCAGACCAGTAATCACTCTCACCCATCCCACCCACAGGCAGACCAGTAATCACTCTCACCCATCCCACCCACAGGCAGACCAGTAATCACTCTCACCCATCCCACCCACAGGCAGACCAGTAATCACTCTCACCCACAGGCAGACCAGTAATCCCTCTCACCCATCCCACCCACAGGCAGCCCAGTAATCACTCTCACCCATCCCACCCACAGGCAGCCCAGTAATCACTCTCACCCATCCCACCCACAGGCAGACCAGTAATCACTCTCACCCATCCCACCCACCGACAGACCCACAGGCAGACCAGTAATCACTCTCACCCATCCCACCCACCGACAGACCCACAGGCAGACCAGTAATCACTCTCACCCATCCCACCCACAGGCAGCCCAGTAATCACTCTCACCCATCCCACCCACAGGCAGACCAGTAATCACTCTCACCCATCCCACCCA
>NC_060177.1:8057509-8085009 GCF_021184085.1 Oncorhynchus gorbuscha
CCCTACACATACACATGTTTCCCTACACATGTTTCCCTACACATGTTTCCCCCTACACATGTTTCCCTACACATGCTTCCCTATGCCATGTTTCCCTACACATGTTTCCCTACACATGTTTCCCTACACATGTTTCCCTACACATGTTTCCCTATGCCTGTTTCCCTACACATGTTTCCCTATGCCTGTTTCCCCTACACATGTTTCCCTATGCACATGTTTCCCTACACATGTTTCCCTACACATGTTTCCATACACATGTTTCCCTACACATGTTTCCCTACACATGTTTCCATACACATGTTTCCCTATGCTTGTTTCCCTACACATGTTTCCCTATGCCTGTTTCCATACACATGTTTCCCTACACATGTTTCCCTACACATGTTTCCTACACCTACACATGCTTTCCTATGCCTGTTTTTCACATGTTTTACACATGTTTCCCTACACATGTTTCCCTACACATGCTTCCTATGCCTGTTTCCCTACACATGTTTCCCTACACATGTTTCCCTACACATGTTTCCCTACACATGTTTCCCTATGCCTGTTTCCCTACACATGTTTCCCATGCCTGTTTCCCTACACATGTTTCCCTACACCTGCTTCCCTATGACTGTTTCCCTCCCTACACACATGTTTCCCTACACATGTTTCCCTACTGTTTCCCTACACACATGTTTCCTACACATGTTCCACATCCCTACACACACATGTTTCCCTACACATGTTTCCCTACACATGGACACATGTTTCCCCCTACACATGTTTCCCTATGTTTGTTTCCCTACACATGTTTCCCTGTTACACATGTTTCCCTAGGTGCTGCTGTTTCCCACATGTTTCCCACACATGTTTCCATACACATGTTTCCTACACATGTTTCCCGACACATGTTTCCCTACACATGTTTCCCTATGCCTGTTTCCCTACACATGTTTCCCTATGCCTGTTTCCCTACACATTTCCCAAACATCTTCCTACACATGTTTCCATACACATTTGTTTCCCTACACATGTTTCTACACATGTTTCCCTATGCCTGTTTCCCTACACATTTTTCCCTGTGCATCTGTTTCTGCCAAACCTTCTCCACATGTTTCCCTATGCCTGTTTCCCTACACATGTTTCATCTTCCTACACATGTTTCCCTACACATGTTTCCATACACATGTCCCCCATGTTTCCCTACACATGTTTCCCTACACATGTTTCCATACACATGTTTCCCTATGCTTGTTTCCCTATGTTTCCACATCTGTTTCCCTAGCTATGCTTGTTTGCTACACATGTTCCCCTCCATACACATGTTTCCCTACACATGTTTCCCTATGCATGTTTCCCTAGTCACATGTTTCCCTACATCCTGTGCTCATTTTTCCCTATGCCTGTTCCCTACACATGTTTCCCTACACATGTTTCCCTACACATGTTTCCCTACACATGCTTCCCTATGCCTGTTTCCCTACACATGTTTGCCCCTACACATGTTTCCCTACACATGTTTCCCTACACATGCTGTTTCCCTTCCCTGATGCCTGTTGCCTGTTTCCCTACACATGTTTCCCTACACATGTTTCCCTACACATGTTTCCCTATCACATGTTTCCCTGCCTGTTTCCCTACACATGTTTCCCTATGCCTGTTTCCCTACACAAGTTTCCCTCCACATGTTTCCCTCCACATGTTTCCCTACACATGTTTCCCTACACATGCTTCCCACTGGTGACTGTTTCCCTACACATGTTTCCCTCACATGTTTCTACACATGTTTCCACATGCTTCCCTATGCCTGTTTCCCTACACATGTTTCCTACACATGTTTCCCTACACATGTTTCCCTACACATGTTTCCCTATGCCTGTTTCCCTACACATGTTTCCCTCCCATGCCTGTTTCCCTACACATGTTTCCCTACACATGCCTGTTTCCCTACACATGTTTCCCTCCATGTTTCCACATGTTTCCCATGTTTACACATGCTTCCCTATGACTGTGTCCCTACACATGTTTACCTCAGTACCTCCAGGCTCTGTTTCAGGCCCTACACCCAAATAAGGGCACTGCGTTCATCCACCATCTGGCCTGTTTCGCCTCCCTGCACATGTTTCCCTCATGACGCCAGGACACATGTTTCCCTCAATCACCTGTTTCCCTACACATGTTTCCCTATGCCTGTTTCAATAATCAATATTTTATGTGAAACATCTGTGATAAGTAAATATTTCCAAACATCTCAACTGTAGCGGCTTTCACAAAAGCCCATGTTTTCCTTCCAGGAGATTACTCTGATTGGGATTTAGTGAAAATAGTCAGGAGGTAAGTTTGGGTCTGTACGCAGTAAAAGGTCATTGCTGGGCAGAGAGAGCGTGAGAGAGAGTGTGCGAGAGAGAGACAGAGAGAGAGAAAGAGAAAGAGAGTGAGATAGAGAGTGTGTATAGTGTGTTTTTGTTGCATTTGTGTGTCTTTTCTCTCCTGCCCTAACGCCTGAGCGGAGCTCAAAGACAGCTTGGACCCAGCAGCCCCTGGTCTCCCATCCCCCGCCTCCTTGGAATCATAAGACCCTCCTGGCTGTTACCCAGAACCCCCTGTAGCTCCATCCCTCTCTCTTCCCCTCCCCTCACTCCCTTCCTCTCCCTTTCTTCTCCTCCCTCCTTCTTCATCCCTGCTCTCCTCACAGGCCTTTACAACCATCTTTCCCATACTGAAGGTCCCCCATTTGATAATGTGCATTCTTCCCAGTCTGACATCAAATAAAATGACATTCTATTGGTCACATACACATATTTAGCAGTTGTTATTGGTCAACAAAGTACTGTAATAAAGAGTACATAGTCATTAAATACAACAGATTACTGTAATAAAGAATATCTAGCCATTAAATATAATGTACTGTAATAAAGAGTGCCTAGTCATTAAATACAACAGATTACTACAATAAAGAGTACCTAGTCATTAAATACAACAGAGTACTGTAAAAAAGAGTACCTAGTCATTATTTACAACAGATTACTGTAATATAGAGTACCTAGTCATTAAATATAACGGAGAACTGTAATACAGAGTACCCAGTGATTAAATACAACAGATTACTGTAATATAGAGTACCTAGTCATTAAATACAACATATTACTGTAATACAGAGTACCTAGTGATTAAAAACAACAGATTACTCTAATTCAGAGTACCTAGTCATTAAATACAACAGATTACTCTAATGCAGAGCACCTAGTCATTAAATACAACAGATTACTCTACTACAGAGTACCTAGTCATTAAATACAACAGATCACTGTAATAAAGAGTACCAAGTCATTAAATACAACAGATTACTCTAATACAGAGTACCTAGTGATTAAATACAATAGATCCAAATGGAGATTTCGATTATATCTCTGACAAGATGGATGACTTATCTTTCCACTAGCATGCCTGTGTGATTTTGTCGCTATTCCTCAACTGGTTGCCATGTACTCTGGACTCTGGACAACAGAAAAATATTGTGTGCAGTATCCATGTACAATACAATCCATGCTTGTGGTTGATTTAATTTATGAATACTATATATATACTACTATATTTACTCAAAAACCCTATCTGTCCCAGACTGTATTCTCTTGGTATGTTTGCCTCCAGTCAAATGGCTCTGATGTCTGAGACCTTTGATCATGGGTGTATTGAATGTATACCTACAGGTCCAACACCTCGTGGCGCCTGGCCTCTCAGGGCCATTTTGTGGATGTGACACCTGGCCTCTCAGGGCCATTTTGTGGATGTGACACCTGGCCTCTCAGGGCCATTTTGTGGATGTGACACATGGCCTCTCAGGACCATTTTGTGGATGTGACACCTGGCCTCTCAGGGCCATTTTGTGGATGTGACACCTGGCCTCTCAGGGCCATTTTGTGGACGTGACACCTGGCCTCTCAGGACCATTTTGTGAATGTGACACATGGCCTCTCAGGACTATTTTGTGGACGTGACACCTGGCCTCTCAGGACCATTTTGTGAATGTGACACCTGGCCTCTCAGGACCATTTTGTGAATGTGACACCTGGCCTCTCAGGACCATTTTGTGAATGTGACACCTGGCCTCTCAGGACCATTTTGTGAATGTGACACATGGCCTCTCAGGACCATTTTGTGGATGTGACACATGGCCTCTCAGGACTATTTTGTGGACGTGACACATGGCCTCTCAGGACTATTTTGTGGACGTGACACCTGGCCTCTCAGGGCCATTTTGTGGACGTGACACCTGGCCAAAAAAAACTATTTTGTGGATCTTGGTCTGTTTGAGGGGAGGTGTGCGTGGGGGAGCAGATCTTGGTCTGTTTGAGGGGAGGTGTGCGTGGGGGAGCAGATCTTGGTCTGTTTGAGGGGAGGTGTGCGTAGGGGAGCGGATCATGGTCTGTTTGAGGGGAGGTGTGCGTAGGGGAGCGGCTTTCACCATAGCTTTCACCATAGCTACAGGTCATGATGCTGGGGAAGGCGTAGGGCTCACACTGTCTGCAACCTTACACTGTCTGGTATTTCAATGTGTGATTCCTCTGTGCTTTTATAGGCACTCCTCTCCCTGGGTCTGTAGGGGAGATGGGTATTGGAAGACCTTCAGTATAGGATTCCCACAGGTTCACAGTAGGTTTTTGTCTTGGCTTTGTTCTTTTGTGTTTATGTGTTTATGTGTGTGTGTGTGTGTTTACTGTAGTCTCTGTTAAGACTATCAGAATCCTATTGGTCCTGAATCATCCCAGTAAAACCTCAAGACTATCAGAATTCTATTGGTCCTGAATCATCCCAGTAAAACCTCAAGACTATCAGAATCCTATTGGTCCTGAATCATCCCAGTAAATCCCATTGGTCCTGAATCATCCCAGTAAAACCTCAAGACTATCAGAATCCTATTGGTCCTGAATCATCCCAGTAAAACCTCAAGACTATCAGAATCCTATTGGTCCTGAATTATCCCAGTAAAATCAAGACTATCCCTATTGGTCCTGAATCATCCCAAAACCTCAAGACTATATCAGAATCCTATTGGTCCTGAATCATCCCAGTAAAACCTCAAGACTATCAGAATCCTATTGGTCCTGAATCATCCCAGTAAAACCTCAAGACTATCAGAATCCTATTGGTCCTGAATCATCCCAGTAAAACCTCAAGACTATCAGAATCCTATTGGTCCTGAATCATCCCAGTAAAACCTCAAGACTATCAGAATCCTATTGTTCCTTAATCATCCCAGTAAAACCTCAAGACTATCAGAATCCTATTGGTCCTGAATCATCCCAGTAAAACCTCACGACTATCAGAATCCTATTGGTCCTGAATCATCCCAGTAAAACCTCAAGACTATCAGAATCCTATTGGTCCTGAATCATCCCAGTAAAACCCCAAACTATCAGAATCCTATTGGTTCTGAATCATCCCAGTAAAACCTCAAGACTATCATAATCCTATTGGTCCTGAATCATCCCAGTAAAACCTTAAGACTATCAGAATCCTATTGGTCCTGAATCATCCCAGTAAAACCTTAAGACTATCAGAATGCTATTGTTCCTGAATCATCCCAGTATTACTCCAACGGCTGGCAGTTTCCTCCTATGACATTCTGTCATGCACGAAGGAAGTACATTTCTCCATGAAATTCCAATTCAATATTACTCAGCTGCAGTCTATGTGATATTGGCAGCTCTACTTGCCAGGTCCAAAGACTGTATGACATTTTCCAGATGCTGTCGCTTCACAATTCATCTGGAAAATTGCCACAATTCAACTGAATGGCTAAGGATGTGCTGATTAATCCTCTCTATGCCGTTGCCAATAGAGGAAGTGGGTCTGTCGGAAAGCAACGAGCTAAGCGTAAAAAGAGAGAAAGAGATCCCCCCCCCAGGGCTGCTGTCGCTCTCCTCACCCTGCCCGTAGAGCCGTCTTTGTGAAGCTCGCTAAGGGCTATTAGCTTTTCCTCCCTTCCCCGGGCCACATGGGTGTTGTCAGTTCCGATGACATTCACTCCTCGGCACATGGACTAAATATCACAGAACAGTGATCTCCCGCTGGTTCTTTTGGCTGCCACCTCAGTCAATGACTACATAGGACCTTTCACAGGAACTACAGATGCAGGATCATACTTTGAGCCAGTTTGCTACAGCAGGAAAATAATCCTACAGCAACAGGAAATGTGAATTATGATGTGGATTATAATTCATGGACATTTTTGTAGGGGTTGATACATTTTTCAAAGTGAAAATTACTACCTTCAGAAGCCTTTTTTAAACCTAAAAAACACTACAAGTTTTATATTTCCTGCACCGCAGGAAAGTTCTCTTGCGACAGGGTGATCAAATTAAGATTGTACATCTGTAGTATCTGGTATGAATGCTGTAAATGGTGAAATGATTTGATATGGTGAGCATGACAGAGCATGACAAGGCCACAATGGGTTTATGGAAAGGTCATTTGAGCCAACACTGACAGTAGGGCTTTGAGGTCCATGGACTTATTCTACTCAGTATGAATACTCTGTTCATATTCATCTTAGGCTGGGTCGGGGAAATACACGTGTGTCCATGCCTGCCTGCGTGTTTATCCATGGATGGATTCTAATCAACCTCTTTAAAACATATTCATCTATCCCAAAATCCAAACACTTAATGGGATTAGATGTTATGACCAATTATTATTTTTTACCTTTATTTAACCTGGCAAGTCAGTTAAGAACAAATTCCTATTTTCAATGACGGCCTTGGAACAGTGGGTTAACTGCCTGTTCAGGGACAGAACGACCTTGTCAGCTCGGGGATTTGACCTTGCAACCTTCCGGTTACTAGTCCAACGAACTAGTCCAACACTATAACCACTAGGCTACCCTGCCGCACCGCAGTGAAATTGCCATATCAATCCCCATGACAGTATCAAGAAGCCCTCTGAACATAGTGCTACCTAGACCCATAAACATGAAATATACTCCAACTGTCCTGCATATCTCCATATGACTGCTATCTTTATGTAGTCACCCCACACTTGAGTATGTTATAGTTGACCCTGGGCCTGGGGGTAGACAGGACAAGAGCCAGGTCTGTAGTGTTATAGTTGACCCTGGGTCTGGGGGTAGACAGTACAAGAGCCAGGTCTGTAGTGTTATAGTTGACCCTGGGTCTGGGGGTAGACAGTACAAGAGCCAGGTCTGTAGTGTTATAGTTGACCCTGGGTCTGGGGGTAGACAGGACAGGAGCCAGGTCTGTAGTGTTATAGTTGACCCTGGGTCTGGGGGTAGACAGGACAGGAGCCAGGTCTGTAGTGTTATAGTTGACCCTGGGTCTGGGGGTAGACAGGACAGGAGCCAGGTCTGTAGTGTGTTATAGTTGACCCTGGGCCTGGGGGTAGACAGGACAAGAGCCAGGTCTGTAGTGTTATAGTTGACCCTGGGTCTGGGGGTAGACAGGACAAGAGCCAGGTCTGTAGTGTTATAGTTGACCCTGGGCCTGGGGGTAGACAGGACAGGAGCCAGGTCTGTAGTGTTATAGTTGACCCTGGGTCTGGGGGTAGACAGGACAGGAGCCAGGTCTGTAGTGTTATAGTTGACCCTGGGTCTGGGGGTAGACAGGACAGGAGCCAGGTCTGTAGTGTGTTATAGTTGACCCTGGGCCTGGGGGTAGACAGGACAGGAGCCAGGTCTGTAGTGTTATAGTTGACCCTGGGTCTGGGGGTAGACAGGACAGGAGCCAGGTCTGTAGTGTTATAATTGACCCTGGGTCTGGGGGTAGACAGGACAGGAGCCAGGTCTGTAGTGTTATAGTTGACCCTGGGTCTGGGGGTAGACAGGACAGGAGCCAGGTCTGTAGTGTGTTATAGTTGACCCTGGGCCTGGGGGTAGACAGGACAGGAGCCAGGTCTGTAGTGTTATAGTTGACCCTGGGCCTGGGGGTAGACAGGACAGGAGCCAGGTCTGTAGTGTTATAGTTGACCCTGGGTCTGGGGGTAGACAGGACAGGAGCCAGGTCTGTAGTGTGTTATAGTTGACCCTGGGCCTGGGGGTAGACAGGACAGGAGCCAGGTCTGTAGTGTTATAGTTGACCCTGGGCCTGGGGGTAGACAGGACAGGAGCCAGGTCTGTGGGTGTTTCTGCAGCCATGTGCTGTAACTGTATCTTGTGAAGACAGAGGCACTCTGCTGTTATGTGATGTGGCAGGCAGGAAGTGACTCAGCAATAATGGCAGCAGATGGAGCTGCTCTGGTTAATGCTAATGGCCTGGGGCTCTCAACAGGAGAGAAGAGGAAAGACCCCCACCTCCTCCACAGGCTCCCAGAAACGGGTGTTAATGGAGATCAAAGTACCCACAGCCACATGTACAGGACACAGTAAGGAGCCACAGAGACACCCTGTTATGTGATTGCACCTAACAGTGCAGTTGTGCAGTGAGGAGTGGGCTGAACAGGCATCCACTACCCACTGCCTCCAGGGACAGTCCTGGCTGGTTATCCTACAAAACAGTCCTGGCTGGTTATCCTACAAACAGTCCTGGCTGGTTATCCTACAAACAGTCCTGGCTGGTTATCCTACAAACAACAGTCCTGGCTGGTTATCCTACAAACAGTCCTGGCTGGTTATCCTACAAACAGTCCTGGCTGGTTATCCTACAAACAGTCCTGGCTGGTTATCCTACAAACAGTCCTGGCTGGTTATCCTACAAACAGTCCTGGCTGGTTATCCTACAAACAGTCCTGGCTGGTTATCCTACAAACAGTCCTGGCTGGTTATCCTACAAACAGTCCTGGCTGGTTATACAAACAGTCCTGGCTGGTTACACAAACAGTCCTGGCTGGTTATCCTAAAAACAGTCCTGGCTGGTTATCCTACACACAGTCTTGGCTGGTTATCCTACAAACAGTCCTGGCTGGTTATCCTACACACAGTCCTGGCTGGTTATCCTACAAACAGTCCTGGCTGGTTATCCTACAAACAGTCCTGGCTGGTTATCCTACACACAGTCCTGGCTGGTTATCCTACACACAGTCCTGGCTGGTTATCCTACAAACAGTCCTGGCTGGTTATCCTACAAACAGTCCTGGCTGGTTATCCTACACACAGTCCTGGCTGGTTATCCTACACACAGTCCTGGCTGGTTATCCTACACACAGTCCTGGCTGGTTATCCTACACACAGTCCTGGCTGGTTATCCTACACACAGTCCTGGCTGGTTATCCTACACACAGTCCTGGCTGGTTATCCTACAAATGCATCATACATCATTCCTTTGGGGAATGTTCATTTAATATATAGGTGGGTTTATTTCATGTCATAGTATAGCTGTGCAGTGCCAGTGCTATGCTAAGCAAGACAGAAGTGTACACACACACACACACACACACGCACGCACGCACGCACGCACGCACGCACGCACGCACACACGCACGCACGCACACACACACACACACACACACACACACACACACACACACACACACACACACACACACACACACACACACACACACACACACACACACACACACACACACACACACAGGTATTGTATCAGTCCACACATCAGTTCTGCCATCTAAAAACCACAGGCGGAGTGGTCTCAATTAATAATGATCTTTGTGCATCTCTCTCTCCCAGAAGATTTCCAGCCCCCTGCTTTTGGAGCATACAGAGATTAGCTGGCTGGCTGTGAGGGGGAGAGAGAGGGAGAGGGAAAGAGAGTGAGATTGAGAGAGAGAGAGAGAGAGAGAGAGAGAGAGAGAGAGAGAAAGAGAGAGAGAGAGACAGAACAGTTCTCTTCTCTGACCAGAGAGTGACTCAGAGACAGAACAGAGAGATAAAGACAGAGTGACTCAGACACAGAACAGTTCTCTTCTCTGACCACTGACAGTGACTCAGACACAGAACAGTTCTCTTCTCAGACCACTGACAGTGACTCAGACACAGAACAGTTCTCTTCTCAGACCACTGACAGTGACTCAGACACAGAACAGTTCTCCACAGGCTTCAGCAGAGAGAGAACATAATCAATGCCCTCTGTCTAACCACCAGCCGGTTGTCCAGGAGACAGACTCCTTTCACCCAGACACACAACACAGTCTTTAGACCCAGATTACCTTTCAACTGTCTGTCAGCTCTGGATCAGTCTAACCATCCTTCTCCCCACTATCCTAAAGGTACAACTCAACTGTCTGTCAGCTCTGGATCAGTCTAACCATCCTACTCCCCACTATCCTAAAGGTACAACTCAACTGTCTGTCAGCTCTGGATCAGTCTAACCATCCTACTCCCCACTATCCTAAAGGTACAACTCAACTGTCTGTCAGCTCTGGATCAGTCTAACCATCCTACTCCCCACTATCCTAAAGGTACAACTCAACTGTCTGTCAGCTCTGGATCAGTCTAACCACCCTACTCCCCACTATCCTAAAGGTACAACTCAACTGTCTGTCAGCTCTGGATCAGTCTAACCATCCTACTCCCCACTATCCTAAAGGTACAACTCAACTGTCTTCAGCTCTGGATCAGTCTAACCATCCTACTCCCCACTATCCTAAAGGTACAACTCAACTGTCTGTCAGCTCTGGATCAGTCTAACCATCCATACTCCCCACTATCCTAAAGGTACAACTCAACTGTCTGTCAGCTCTGGATCAGTCTAACCATCCTACTCCCCACTATCCTAAAGGTACAACTCAACTGTCTGTCAGCTCTGGATCAGTCTAACCATCCTACTCCCCACTATCCTAAAGGTACAATCTCAACTCTACTACCAGCAGGGATGTCAATGAAAAACAAGCAGAACTCTATACTCTACTTGCAGTATTGTGTTGGATGAACTATGTGGTAGACAGGGTATGGCTGTTTGATGTATGCAGCTCGGAATGTAGTTTATTCACAGACTCCTCTGTGTGGATAGTACACTTTGTCTCACAGACTCCTCTGTGTGGATAGTACACTTTGTCTCACAGACTCCTCTGTGTGGATAGTACACTTTGTCTCACAGACTCCTCTGTGTGGATAGTACACTTTGTCTCACAAGACTCCTCTGTGTGGATAGTACACTTTGTCTCACAAGACTCCTCTGTGTGGATAGTACACTTTGTCTCACAAGACTCCTCTGTGTGGATAGTACACTTTGTCTCACAGACTCCTCTGTGTGGATAGTACACTTTGTCTCACAGACTCCTCTGTGTGGATAGTACACTTTGTCTCACAGACTCCTCTGTGTGGATAGTACACTTTGTCTCACAGACTCCTCTGTGTGGATAGTACACTTTGTCTCACAGACTCCTCTGTGTGGATAGTACACTTTGTCTCACAGACTCCTCTGTGTGGATAGTACACTTTGTCTCACAGACTCCTCTGTGTGGATAGTACACTTTGTCTCACAGACTCCTCTGTGTGGATAGTACACTTTGTCTCACAGACTCCTCTGTGTGGATAGTACACTTTGTCTCACAAGACTCCTCTGTGTGGATAGTACACTTTGTCTCACAGACTCCTCTGTGTGGATAGTACACTTTGTCTCACAAGACTCCTCTGTGTGGATAGTACACTTTGTCACAGAGTCCTCTGTGTGGATAGTACACTTTGTCTCACAAGACTCCTCTGTGTGGATAGTAACTTTGTCTCACAGACTCCTCTGTGTGGATAGTACACTTTGTCTCACAGACTCCTCTGTGTGGATAGTACACTTTGTCTCACAGACTCTTCTGTGTGGATAGTACACTTTGTCTCACAGACTCCTCTGTGTGGATAGTACAGTCTTCTTTGTCAGAGTACAGAACTCCTCTGTGTAGATAGTACAGGATTAGAGTACAGAGTCTTCTTAGAGGATTATAGAAGAGTCTTCATTAGAGGATTAGAGTACAGAGTCTTCATTAGAGGATTATAGAACACTTCATTCTGTACAGTCTTCATTAGAGGATTATAATACAGTCTTCATTAGAGGATTCTACAGAGTCTTCCTCTTAGAGGATTATAGTACACAGTCTTCATTAGAGTATTATAATACAGAGTCTTCATTAGAGGATTATAGTACAGTCTTCATTAGAGGATTATAGAACAGAGTCATCATTAGAGGATTAGAGTACAGAGTCTTCATTAGAGGATTTACAGAGTCTTCATTAGAGGATTAGAGTACAGAGTCTTCATTAGAGGATTAGAGTACAGAGTCTTCATTAGAGGATTATAGAACAGTCTTCATTAGAGGATTAGAGTACAGAGTCTTCATTAGAGGATTAGAATACAGAGTCTTCATTAGAGGATTAGAGAACAGAGTCTTCCTTAGGGGATTAGAGTACAGACTTCATTAGAGGATTAGAGTACAGAGTCTTCATTAGAGGATTATAGTACAGAGTCTTCATTAGAGGATTAGAGTACAGAGTCTTCATTAGAGGATTAGAGTACAGAGTCTTCATTAGAGGATTAGAGAACAGAGTCTTCATTAGAGGATTAGAGTACAGAGTCTTCCTTGGGGATTATAGTACAGAGTCTTCATTAGAGGATTATAGAACAGAGTCTTCATTAGAGGATTAGAATACAGAGTCTTCATTAGAGGATTAGAGAACAGAGTCTTCCTTAGGGATTAGAGTACAGAGTCTTCATTAGAGGATTTAGAACAGTCTTCTTAGGGATTAGAGTACAGAGTCTTCATTAGAGGATTAGAGTACAGAGTCTTCATTAGAGGATTAGAGTACAGAGTCTTCATTAGAGGATTAGAGTACAGAGTCTTCATTAGAGGATTAGAGAACAGAGTCTTCATTAGGGGATTAGAGTACAGAGTCTTCATTAGAGGATTAGAGTACAGAGTCTTCATTAGAGGATTATAGAACAGAGTCTTCATTAGAGGATTAGAATACAGAGTCTTCATTAGAGGATTAGAGAACAGAGTCTTCATTAGGGATTAGAGTACAGAGTCTTCATTAGGGGATTAGAGTACAGAGTCTTCATTAGAGGATTAGAGTACAGAGTCTTCATTAGAGGATTAGAGAACAGAGTCTTCATTAGAGGATTATAGTACAGAGTCTTCATTAGAGGATTATAGAACAGTCTTCATTAGAGTGGAACTGTGTGTGAACTGGTGAAGGACAGAGCTATCTTCAGGCTATAGTTTTCACTCCCATCCCCATCCCCCCACTCACACATAACCCCCATACCCCCTCCACACACACAACCCCCACCCCCTCCACACAAACAACCCCCCCACCCACCCACACAACCCCTACACCTCCCTCCACACACACAACCCCCCACCATATCGCCCCCTCCAATACACACAAACACAGTGATATGTACTAGCGTCCTCTTCCTCCCTGCCTTGCCCTGACCACTTTAGTGTCCTTGTTAATCTGACTGACAGACGTGACCCGAGGGAGCTGTTTGTCTTTGTGTGTCTCTTCTCCTCTCCTCCCTGGTTGGCCAGGGTCATTAGTGTGCTCAGGGTAATGAGCATAGAGAGTTCAACAGATGGAAGGATAGAAGGATGGATTAAAGGTAGGGAGGTTCTTAGAGAATGGACAGAGCAGGTGTGAAGAGGAGGCCTGTATAGATTTATTAATGGAATATTGCATTGAGTAATTGTTTTAGAAAACAAATCTATAAAAATTGCAGAAGTAAAGAAAAGTGTGTTTATACTTAAAACATATGGGTTTTAGTGACCCATCCCAATAGATTGTTTGTGGTTGTTTTTGATACTTATAGTTGATGAGTTTAGGTGGGTTAACACTAGACATAACATAGTGCCAACTATACCACAGTGCCACACCACCAGGTCCAACCATGGATAACCTGGTGTGAAATGAAAACCTTCTGAGCAGCCGTTCAAACTGAGAAAGCCCTGTTGGTGGCACAGTGCCCAAGACGCAAATAGAGGAAGCAGCTTTTTCATCAGCTATAATATCTTGACATCCATCATTGCTATTCGAGCACCGGGACAGCTGTTAAGTACCATGAGCTATAACATCAACATAGATCCTGGATTCTAGATCACGGATCAACCTTGATATTAGACGCATATGTTCTTCAAATTGGTACATGGGTGTTTGCCACCACATGGGTGGTATTCCCATATCACAATCACCTATTATAGTGAAGCCAGATGTCACAACTATAATGGACATGCACAACATTGACGAAGACTAATATTGATGATTCATACTGATTTGACGTACACCATCTTCATCTCCTCTCCTCTCCTCTCCTCTCCTCTCCTCTCCTCTCCTCTCCTCTCCTCTCCTCCTCTCCTCTCCTCTCCTCTCCTCTCCTCCTCTCCTCTCCTCTCCTCCTCCTCCTCCTCTCCTCTCCTCTCCTCTCCCTCCTCCTCCCTCTCCCTCCTCCTCCCTCCTCTCCTCTCCTCTCCTCTCCTCTCCTCTCCTCTCCTCTCCTCTCCTCTCCTCTCCTCTCCTCTCCTCCTTTGCTCCACCCCAATAGCCTTCAGCAGTTCAGCCCATCTTTTCTAATGTTATAAAAAGCTCCTCAGCAGGCTAATTCACACCCACCTCTCTAACAGAGCCTTTCCACAAGCCTGGAAAAACAAGGGGCCATTTCCAAACGGGATGAGACAATCTGCTTTGAAGTGCAATGTAGTGGGGACTTTGTATGCCAGGCATTCCTGCCTGTCTGTGTCAATGGACAGCCTGAGCCTGACTCAGGAGGAGGAAGAGGGGGGAGTCGGAGGGAGAGGGGTGGAGGAAGAGGGGTGGAACAGGAGGAAGAGGGGTGGAGGAAGAGAGGTGGAGGAAGAGCGGTGGAACAGGAGGAAGAGGGGTGGAGGAGGAGGGGTGGAGGAAGAGAGGTGGAGCAGGAGGAAGAGGGGTAGAGTAGGAGGAATAGGGGTGGAGCAGGCGGAAGGGGGTGGAGCAGGCGGAAGAGGAGTGGAGCAGGAGGAAGAGGGGTGGAGGAAGAGAGATGGAGCAGGAGGAAGAGGGGTGGAGTAGGTGAAAGAGGGGTGAAGCAGGAGGAAGAGAGGTGGAGTGGGAAGAAGAGGGGTGGAGTAGGAGGAAGAGGAGTGGAGGAAGAGGGGTGGAGTAGGAGGAAGAGGAGTGGAGTAGGAGGAAGAGGAGTGGAGCAGGGGGAAGAGGGGTGGAGCAGGAGGATGAGGGGTGGAGTAGGAGGAAGAGGGGTGGAGCAGGTGGAAGAGGGGTTGAGCAGGAGGAAGAGGGGTGGAGCAGGAGGAAGGGGGTGGAGCAGGAGGAAGAGGAATGGAGTAGGAGGAAGAGGGGTGGAGTAGGAGGAAGAGGGGTGGAGCAGGAGGAAGGGGGTGGAGCAGGAGGAAGAGAGATGGAGTAGGAGGAAGAGGGGTGGAGTAGGAGGAAGATGAGTGGAGCAGGAGGAAGAGGGGTGGAGCAGGAGGAAGAGGGGTGGAGCAGGTGGAAGAGGAGTGGAGTAGGAGGAAGAGGGGTGGAGCAGGAGGAAGAGAGATGGAGTAGGAGGAAGAGAGGTGGAGTAGGAGGAAGATGAGTGGAGCAGGAGGAAGAGGGGTGGAGCAGGAGGAAGAGGAATGGAGTAGGAGGAAGAGGGGTGGGTTAGGAGGAAGAGAGATGGAGTAGGAGGAAGAGAGGTGGAGTAGGAGGAAGATGAGTGGAGCAGGAGGAAGAGGGGTGGAGTAGGAGAAAGAGGGGTGGAGTAGGAGGAAGAGGAGTGGAGTAGGAGGAAGAGGGGTGGTGTAGGAGGAAGGCGGGTGGAGGAAGAGGGGTGGTGTAGGAGGAAGAGGGGTGGAGGAAGAGGGGTGGAGCAGGAGGAAGAGGGGTAGAGCAGGAGGAAGAGGAGTGGAGCAGGAGGAATAGAGGTGGAGGAAGAGGGGTGGTGTAGGAGGAAGAGGGGTGGAGGAAGAGGGTGGAGTAGGAGGAATAGAGGTGGAGGAAGAGGGGTGGTGTAGGAGGAAGAGGGGTGGAGGAAGATGGTGTTGTAGGAGGAAGAGGGGTGTAGGAAGAGGGGTGGAGCAGGAGGGAAGAGGGGTGGAGCAGGGGAAGAGGGGTGGAGCAGGCGGAAGGGGAGTGGAGCAGGAGGAAGAGGGGTGGAGTCAGAGGAAGAGGGGTGGAGTCGGAGGGAGAGCAGTGAGGTAGGTCAAAGAGCGGTGGAGTAGGAGGAAGAGGGTTGGAATAGGGAGGAAGGAAGGAAGGATGAAGGGGGTCCAGACATGGACAGACTCTAGCCCAGCTTCGGACCATCTGCCTGGGCACAGCCGCCAATAACCACACCCAACCATATTCTCACACCCTTACCCATGGCTTCCAGTGTTTGTCTTGAAAAAACAACTCTAGCTAATCCATCTACCGTGCTGTTTGGTCTTTGAAGTCGTTGAAGAGGAGAGGGACACAATTCCACAGGCCACAACCAACAACCTGATCAACTCTATGTGAAGGAGATGTGTCACGCTGCATGAGGCAAATGGTGGTCACACCAGATACTGACTGGTTTTCTGATCCGCGCCGCTACCTTTTTTAAAGGTTTCTGTGACCAACAGACGCATATCTGTATTCCCAGTCATGTGAAATCCATAGATTAGAGACTAATGAATTTATTTCAATTGACTGATTTCCTCCTTTGAACTGTAACTCAGTCAAATCTTTGAAATTGTTACATGTTGCATCTATATTTTTGTTCAGTTTATATTTTAACTGAAATCAATACATTTTCTGCACTCTGGTACAAATCACCTAAAACACGTTTCTAATTCTAACCTCTCTATAACCAATCCTGTTACTATACCATTCTAAACCCTCTATAACCAATCCTGTTACTATACCATTCTAAACCCTCTATAACCAATCCTGTTACTATACCATTCTAAACCCTCTATAACCAATCCTGTTACTATACCATTCTAACCTCTCTATAACCAATCCTGTTACTATACCATTCTAACCCCTCTATAACCAATCCTGTTACTATACCATTCTAACCCTCTATAACCAATCCTGTTACTATACCATTCTAAAACCCTCTATAACCAATCCTGTTACTATACCATTCTAAACCCTCTATAACCAATCCTGTTAATATACCATTCTAAACCCTCTATAACCAATCCTGTTAATATACCATTCTAAACCTCTCTATAACCAATCCTGTTAATATACCATTCTAAACCCTCTATAACCAATCCTGTTACTATACCATTCTAACCTCTCTATAACCAATCCTGTTACTATACCATTCTAAACCCTCTATAACCAATCCTGTTACTATACCATTCTAAACCCTCTATAACCAATCCTGTTACTATACCATTCTAAACCCTCTATAACCAATCCTGTTACTATACCATTCTAAACCCTCTATAACCAATCCTGTTACTATACCATTCTAAACCCTCTATAACCAATCCTGTTACTATACCATTCTAAACCCTCTATAACCAATCCTGTTACTATACCATTCTAACCTCTCTATAACCAATCCTGTTACTATACCATTCTAAACCCTCTATAACCAATCCTGTTACTATACCATTCTAAACCCTCTATAACCAATCCTGTTACTATACCATTCTAAACCCTCTATAACCAATCCTGTTACTATACCATTCTAAACTCTCTATAACCAATCCTGTTACTATACCATTCTAAACCCTCTATAACCAATCCTGTTACTATACCATTCTAAACCCTCTATAACCAATCCTGTTAATATACCATTCTAAACCCTCTATAACCAATCCTGTTACTATACCATTCTAAACCCTCTATAACCAATCCTGTTACTATACCATTCTAAACCCTCTATAACCAATCCTGTTACTATACCATTCTAAACCCTCTATAACCAATCCTGTTACTATACCATTCTAAACCCTCTATAACCAATCCTGTTACTATACCATTCTAAACCCTCTATAACCAATCCTGTTACTATACCATTCTAACCTCTCTATAACCAATCCTGTTACTATACCATTCTAAACCCTCTATAACCAATCCTGTTACTATACCATTCTAAACCCTCTATAACCAATCCTGTTACTATACCATTCTAAACCCTCTATAACCAATCTATAACCAATCATTCTGTTACTATACCATTCTAAACCCTCTATAACCAATCCTGTTACTATACCATTCTAAACCCTCTATAACCAATCCTGTTACTATACCATTCTAAACCCTCATAACCAATCCTGTTACTATACCATTCTAAACCCTCTATAACAATCCTGTTACTATACCATTCAACCTCCAATCCAACAGGTCAGAACCAATCAGAGTTGATGAAAACAGCAGGCTTCAGTGTGGCCAGCTAACTTCCTATAACCAAGTTAGTATACCATTCTAAACCTCTCTATTGATGTGATTTCTGTCCTTCCACAGTGACATCACATACTATCAATGTCATATTAGGTTGCAGTGTCTGTGTTCTGTAATCCCTTTAGGCTCACTACCATTCTAACCCCAAAGTCCTGCTTCAGTCTGGAGGAGGAGAACTACAGACACAACCACCATGGAGACCCATTTGTTACTATGCAAAAACGCTGCAATCCGTTACTGTATGGCACTGAATAGTGCAGTTTCATTCATCTGAATACCTGGTCATACTATTTCAATAACAGTGTTACTATACCATTCTAAACCCTCTATAACCAATCCTGTTACTACCCTCAAAATGTCCTCCAAGGTGGCTCACTCCCAATTTGGCTCAAGCAGACAGCTATGATCTCATACTTATTGTGAATCCTTCCCTATAACAACCTGGGGCTGGGTGCACCCAAGTGTTTTACGAGAGCCTGAATGTACAGTAAACAAAGCCAAATAGAAGCTGACAAGCTGTGAAAAGGGAAACAGATTGTGGAAATTCTAACACCTTTTGGCTTTAACAGCTACCGACTGGTAGGTGGAGAATCTCTTGTCTGTTAAAACAGCACATGCAGGGAGCCTTTGATCCCCAGATGGCCCTGTTTATTCAGTGAAAGTGGATGGAGGAGAAGCAGAGAGACTTCATGGGTTTTTCTACTAAGGTAAGCATGTTCCACTACCACCACTAAAACACTAATGGTCCAAGGTTATTTCCATATGCTGGAGAGACGTGGAGGGGAAATGGAGCTGGGCTTAAGTCCTGTGTGTAGTCAGCCAGTGTCTGTGTGTAGTCAGCCAGTGTCTGTGTGTAGTCAGCCAGTGTCTGTGTGTAGTCAGCCAGTGTCTGTGTGTAGTCAGCCAGTGTCTGTGTGTAGTCAGCCAGTGTCTGTGTGTAGTCAGCCAGTGTCTTGTTGTGTGTGGGTAGTGTAGTCAGCCAGTGAATGTGTGTAGTCAGCCAGTGTCTGTGTGTAGTCAGCTAACACCAGTGTCTGACTGGTGTGGAGAATCTCTTGTCTGTCAGCCAGTGTCTGGGTGTAGTCAGCCAGTGTCTGTGTGTAGTCAGCCAGTGTCTGGTGTAGTCAGCCAGTGTCTGTGTGTAGTCAGCCAGTGTCTGTGTGTAGTCAGCCAGTGTCTGTGTGTAGTCAGCCAGTGTCTGTGTGTAGTCAGCCAGTGTCTGTGTGTAGTCAGCCAGTGTCTGTGTGTAGTCAGCCAGTGTCTGTGTGTAGTCAGCCAGTGTCTGTGTGTAGTCAGCCAGTGTCTGTGTGTAGTCAGCCAGTGTCTGTGTGTAGTCAGCCAGTGTCTGTGTGTAGCCAGTGTCTGTGTGTAGTCAGCCAGTGTCTGTGTGTAGTCAGTGTCTCAGCCAGTGTCTGTGTGTAGTCAGCCAGTGTCTGTGTGTAGTCAGCCAGTGTCTGTGTGTAGTCAGCCAGTGTCTGTGTGTAGTCAGCCAGTGTGTCAGCCAGTTCTAGTCAGCCAGTGTCTGTGTGTAGTCAGCCAGTGTCTGGGTGTAGTCAGCCAGTGTCTGTGTGTAGTCAGCCAGTGTCAGCCAGTGTCTGTGTGTAGTGTGTGTGTAGTCAGCCAGTGTCTGTGTAGTAGTCAGCCAGTGTCTGTGTGTAGTCAGCCAGTGTCTGGGTGTAGTCAGCCAGTGTCTGGGTTAAATCCCTGGCTGCCCGGTCAACAGAAAGATGTTTAATGGAGGGACATTGCTTTTTCCCCTCCGTTTCACCACAGAGTCCGGGAAGAGACAGCAACATCTGCCGTTGCTTCCATGTGTGTCTGTTATGGTTCATTTCAAACGACACTATTCCCACAGGGAGGTGAAGGTTATTGCACTGTGAATCTGACCTATTTTAAATGGCCCCAGTCAATGAGATGAGCTTATCCCAAGGGAAAACAAACCACATAGCTAATATGCTAATACTAGCTCTTTGTTTCCTCATGTTAACGATCACCTTGTGTTTATTGTCATTTCCTCCACGTTAAATGTCACATTTTAACATGGAGGAAAGAGACATATGAATGCACCACTTTAACTTTTAGCGCCAAATGCTAACTCTGTCTCGACTCACATGTGTGGCGGTGCTAGCCAGTTACATGTAATTGTCTGTCTGGTGTGGGTTGTTCATGCATGTTCCCAGTCAGATGCATTGATCGCCTCGTTGACGACCTGTCAATTCTACTTGTGCAGCGTGTGTCCTAGTTTCACTGCCAGTCATGCAGTCCTCTTTTTAGTACTCTCCAGGGTGAGGAATGTGTCCTCTCCAGGGTGAGGAATGTGTCCTCTCCAGGGTGAGGAATGTGTCCTCTCCAGGGTGAGGAATGTGTCCTCTCCAGGGTGAGGAATGTGTCCTCTCCAGGGTGAGGAATGTGTCCTCTCCAGGGTGAGGAATGTGTCCTCTCCAGGGTGAGGAATGTGTCCTCTCCAGGGTGAATAGGAATGTCTCCTCTCCAACTCCACTGGCATGAGGGAATGTGTCCCCAGGGTGAGGAATCTGCTCCTCTCCAGGGTGAGGAAGCTCCAGCTAAGGAATGTGTACCTCAGGTCCATTTGTTAACTTGTCTCTTTGAAGAACAGAGTTCCAGGGTGAGGAATATTCTCCAGGGTGAGGAATGTGTCCTCTCCAGGGTGAGTAATGGGGATATCCAGGAAATGAAGAGAAGAAATGTCCTCTCCAGGGTGGAATGTGTCCTCTCCAGGGTGAGGAATGTCTGTTCCATGAGCAGAATGTGAGCAGGGTGAGGAATGTCCTCTTCAAAACAGGTTAGATTGTGTAACCTCTCCAGCTCTTCACAGGAGGGAATGTGTCCTCTCCAGGGTGAGGAAGATGTCCTCTCCAGGGTGAGAAAATGTGTTTCCAGGGTGAGGAATGTGTCCTCTCCAGGGTGAGGAATGTGTCACCCTCAACACTCCCCTTCTTACCTCAACACCCCTGCTACCCTCAGCACTCCCCTGCTGCCTTCAGCACTCTGCTACCCTCAGCACTCCCCTGCTGCCTCATTAGTCCACCCCTGCTGCTAACTCAGCACTCCTGCTACTCTCAGCACTTTCTGCCCTCAGCACTCCCCTTTACCCTCAGCACTCCCCTGCTGCCCTCATTAGTCCATTTGTTCAGCACTCCCCTGTCTACTTTGAAGCAACCATGCTGGCATCAGCACTCCCCTTTACCCTCAAGCACTCTGCTACCTTCAGCACTAATGCTGCCCTCAGCAAATGCTGCCCTCAGCACTCCCATGCTGGCATCTCAGCACTCCCCTGAAATGCTCTCAGTTCCCCTGCTACCCTCAGCTCTCCCCTTCTGCCCTCAGCAGATCCCCTGCTGAGAAAACCTTCAGCACTCCCCTGTGTTTTCAGCACTCCCCTGCTGCTCTCAACACTCCCCTGCTGCTCTCAGCACTCCCCTGCTGCCCTCAGCACTCCCCTGCTGCCCTCAGCACTCCCCTGCTACCCTCAGCACTCCCCTGCTGCCCTCAGCACTCCCCTGCTGCCCTCAGCACTCCCCTGCTACCCTCAGCACTCCCCTGCTGCCCTCAGCACTCCCCTGCTACCCTCAGCACTCCCTGCTGCTCTCAGCACTCCCCTGCTACCCTCAGCACTCCCCTTCTGCCCTCAGCACTCCCCTGCTACCTCAGCACTCCCCTGCTGCCCTCAGCACTCCCCTGCTGCCCTCAGCACTCCCTGCTACCCTCAGCACTCCCCTGCTGCCCTCAGCACTCCCCTGCTACCCTCAGCACTCCCCTTCTGCCCTCAGCACTCCCCTGCTACCTTCAGCACTCCCCTGCTGCCCTCCCAGCACTCCCCTGCTACCCTCAGCACTCCCCTGCTGCCCTCAGCACACCCCTGCTGCCCTCAGCACTCCCCTGCTACCCTCAGCACTCCCCTGCTACCTCAGCACTCCCCTGCTGCCCTCAGCACTCCCCTGCTGCCCTCAGCACTCCCCTGCTGCCCTCAGCACTCCCCTGCTGCCCTCAGCACTCCCTACCCTACCCCCTGCCCTCAGCACTCACCTGCTACCCTCAGCACTCCCCTGCTGCCATCAGCACTCCCCCACCTTAGTGCTCCCTCAGCACTCCCCTGCTGCCCTCAGCACTCCCCTGCTACCCTCAGCACTCCCCTGCTACCCTCAGCACTCCCTGCTACCCTCAGCACTCCCCTGCTGCCCTCAGCACTCCCCTGCTACCCTCAGCCCTCCCACCTCTACCCTCAGCCTGCTGCCCTCAGCACTCCCCTACCCTCAGCACCTGCTCCCTCAGCACTCACCTGCTGCCCTCAGCACTCCCCTGCTACCCTCAACACTCCCCTGCTACCTTCAGCACTCTCCTGCTGTCCTCAGCACTCCCCTGCTGCCCTCAGCACTCCCCTGCTGCCCTCAGCACTCCCCGCTACCCTCAGCACTCCCCTGCTACCCTCAGCACTCCCCCACCTTAGTGCTACCCTCAGCACTCCCCTGCTACCCTCAGCACTCCCCTGCTACCCTCAGCACTCCCCTGCTACCCTCAGCACTCCCCCACCTTAGTGCTACCCTCAGCATTCTCCCCATCTTTAAGACTCCTCTTCCCCTGACAATGTAGAATAGGCCCTTATTTGCTGAGCTCAGGTTTGAAAATAAATCAAATCAGGTTTGAAGCTATTTCCTGTTGTCAGGAGGATTCCAGTATATTACACAATGGATTATAGTTCTATGATATTGGCCAATATATTCTAGTTCTCTGATATTAATCAATAGATTTTATTTCTATGGTATTACACTATGGCATTACCCTTACCTCGCTCAACATGGGGGTTGGAGGATGCAGACACACGGAAAGAGATCAAATCTGTGTCAGCGTAGTAGCACCTGGCTAGCAGTCTGGTCAGACCTCAGGGCGTATGTAGGTCTGGCATGCAGACAAACCAATCATCTGTGAATTTCTCAAAGTGGTAAAACAACATGGAGAGAGAGAGGGAGAGAGGGAGAGAGAGAGAGAGAGAGAGAGAGAGAGAGAGAGAGAGAGAGAGAGAGAGAGAGAGAGAGAGAGAGAGAGAGAGAGAGAGAGAGAGAGAGAGAGAGAGAGAGAGAGAGAGAGAGAGAGAGAGAGAGAGAGAGAGAGAGAGAGAGAGAGAGAGACAGAGAGAGAGAGAGAGAGAGAGGAGAGAGAGAGAGAGAGAGAGAGAGAGAGAGAGCAGAGAGAGAGAGAGAGAGAGAGAGAGAGAGAGAGAGAGAGAGGAGAGAGAGAGAGAGAGAGAGAGAGACAGAGAGAGAGAGAGCAGAGAGAGAGAGAGAGAGAGAGAGAGAGAGAGAGAGAGACAGAGAGAGAGAGAGAGAGAGAGAGAGAGAGAGAGAGAGAGAGAGAGAGAGAGAGAGAGAGAGATCCTGGTTTTGTCATGTCAACATGGTTGGATCAGGTATCACATTCTCTTAAGAGTCTATTCACTGTCCAATGGTCATAAACTGGCTGAATCAACATTGTTTCCATGTAATTTCAACAAAAGCATTGAACGTGATGATGTTGAATCAACCTGTAAACTGATTGGATCAGCAAAACGTCATCAACGTGAGGGAATTTCAGATCTTTACAACCTAATTCCAATGACATGGTCACACATTTTGTTTATCTCACGTTTATTCACAGTCAACAACTCAATCAAATGTAAATCAAAACTAGACGTTGAAATGACGTCTGTGCCCAGTGGGTGGTGTTGTAACACATAGCTTCATCTTCTTCCTGTCACAATCTCCTGTTCTGACGAGAAGGGAGGCTGAGGGCTTTATGCTCTTGAAATCAGTATCAACCCCCCACTACCTCCAACCTCTGTCAGTCCTCTCTGACCTCAAACAACTCTCTTCCCTCTGGGGAACAGAACATTACAAATGTAAAGTGACACTTATAGTGCAGCCACTGTCGCAAGAGTAGACCTTCAACTAAATAATAACATTGCAATGCCTCCTAGCGTGACTGTCTGAGCACGATGTACACCCCAATGCTCTTTCTCTCCCTTTCAATATCTCCTCTTTCCTGCAGTCGCCGTTATTCTAATACAGTCCACTGACTTACTCTCTCATACAGTAACAGCTTTGCATTCTTAGAACTGTACATTACCTATTGTCTCTTCCTCTATCTGTCTATCTGACATTTATTTAATTTCCCTTTCTCTAATGCCTCTCTCTCTCTTCTCTCTGTCTCTCTGTCTCTCTCTCTCTCTCTCTCTCTCTCTCTCTCTCTCTCTCTCTCTCTCTCTCTCTCTCTCTCTCTCTCTCTCTCTCTCTCTCGCTGAACATTCCCTCTCCTCTCTCTCCTCTTCTCTCTCTCCTCTTCTCCTTCCTTCTCTCTCTCCTTCCTTCCTTCTCTCTCCTCTTTCCTCTTCTCCCTCCTTCTCTCTCTCCTCGTCTCCCTCCTTCTCTTTCCTCATCTCCCTCTCTTTCCTCTCTCCCTCCTCTCTCTCTCTTCTCCTTCTCTCTCCTCTTCTCCCTCCCTCTTCTTCTCTCTCCTTCTCTCTCCTCTTCTCCCTCTCTCTTCTTCTTCTCCTTCTCTCTCCTCTTCTCCCTTCTCCATTCTCTTCTCCCTCCTTCTCTAAGCTGTGAACCTCTCAGTAAATAAGGGACCTGGCACAGCTATCACCTCATGTGAACCCTCTCCCTTGCTGGACCCGGGGCCAAGAAGCACTGGGCTGGAATGTGAGCCCCAGCTGCCTCTCAGCTGGCTCATCCATGGTTTCCTCGGCACTGATGTTGTCTCTATTTCGCTTCGGATAAACAATAACACGGAGGGAAACCGCTCAGGTCCTTTTGCAACCGAGGGGTGTCCGAAGTGTTTGCCCGAGCAGCAGGGATTGTTTTTCCCCATGTGAAGTGTCTGAGTCTACATATCAAACTGTTGGTGGGATTAGAAGAGGGCCAGAGTTGTTTTCCACACTATTTTGGATCCTTTCGCGAATAAGAAAAAGGGTCAGAAATGTGTTTCTAGTAAAAGTCCAGGAAGGAATGTGTCAGTTACTACACAAACTGGCCTTGGTCACATGGAAGAGGACAAAACAGGGCTCTCTTTTCAGTTGAGAAATTCTGTGAATGCGTGGATGGGCGTTGATTCCTAGTACACACTCATCTCATATGTATATACTACTCGATAAAATGCTGCTCAAATCACATTCAATAAAACATGTTCAATTATCCCAGTCTCACACTGTGTATAAGACAGTAGTTTTGGAATTGTTAGAAAGATTACTTGTTGCATTTATCACTGCATTGTCGGAACTAGAAGCACAATATTTTGTAGGATTCTAATGTAACATCTGTAACCATGTGGTTTGTGACAAATGAAATTTGATTTGATTTAGTAACGCTTGAGTCGGAGGGAAGAAGTAGAAAAACTCAAAACATTCAATAAAAATCATGTTCAATTGGCGTCAGTCTCAGCAATATTAGTGGACGTATTTATGCTGTTGAAAACTGTAGTGGCATGCATTTTAATGTCCAATAATCTCAAAATATATTTTGTAGGATTCTAATGTCTCTGTGCTGTTGGCTTTGTGAAGTCGGACGTCCCTTCTGTGACATCAACGTTGGAATCCAGATTACTGCAATCAGAGGCAGGTACTCAGCTCCCATTTAAACAGTCACTGCAAGGAATCCAGATTACTGCAATCAGAGGCAGGTACTCAGCTCCCATTTAAACGGTCACTGCAAGGAATCCAGATTACTGCAATCAGAGGCAGGTACTCAGCTCCCATTTAAACGGTCACTCAGCAAACGGTCACTGCAAGGAATCCAGATTACTGCAATCAGAGGCAGGTACTCAGCTCCCATTTAAACGGTCACTGCAAGGAATCCAGATTACTGCAATCAGAGGCAGGTACTCAGCTCCCATTTAAACGGTCACTGCAAGGAATCCAGATTACTGCAATCAGAGGCAGGTACTCAGCTCCCATTTAAACGGTCACTGCAAGGAATCCAGATTACTGCAATCAGAGGCAGGTACTCAGCTCCCATTTAAACGGTCACTGCAAGGAATCCAGATTACTGCAATCAGAGGCAGGTACTCAGCTCCCATTTAAACGGTCACTGCAAGGAATCCAGATTACT
Organism: Oncorhynchus gorbuscha; assembly: GCF_021184085.1. Taxonomy (NCBI): domain Eukaryota; kingdom Metazoa; phylum Chordata; class Actinopteri; order Salmoniformes; family Salmonidae; genus Oncorhynchus; species Oncorhynchus gorbuscha. The sequence continues at coordinate 8,083,849 of NC_060177.1, forward strand.
GCAATCAGAGGCAGGTACTCAGCTCCCATTTAAACGGTCACTGCAAGGAATCCAGATTACTGCAATCAGAGGCAGGTACTCAGCTCCCATTTAAACGGTCACTGCAAGGGAAGTTGTCTCAACCATGTCTGCAGGTCTCAGACAATCCTGTCCAATAAAAAGTCTCTCCAGCGTGTTGACACACGGTAATCATTTCCTAATAATACAACCTGCTGCTGTGTCGTCTATCAACATGAAGTATCCTGAGACTGGACCATTCTGTGTTGATCTGAGAGAGGTGTCAAAGGGGACACATGGCTTGAATATCTAACTTGTTGTTGACAGTGTATTGTTTTGCTGGCCTTGCAAGTCGACAGTCCAAGAATGAGTCACAAGTCTTGATGGCTATTTATATAAATCAGTCTATTATGAGGCTTACTGACGATGTAGAAAACAAGTCACTGTTGTTCTTCCTGTGCTGTATGTTGGCTACGGTTCACTGCCAGTGTTTAACTGCTCCCACTTTTACAGTCTGATGAAAACCAGTGGGCTGTTTGGCCTCCTATCACTGTCCCACACCCAGTGAAAAATCTTTCTTGGGAATTACAATTCTCTAGAGCTGGCACTTTCACAATGTATGATTTACTATAAGAAGCTTATGTGTTCATGTCCAACAGAGTAGGCTATGAATTGAGTCAGGCAATGTCTGGGTTACCCTGGCTGACTCTCCCTGGCTGACTCTCCCTGACTGACTCTCCCTGACTGACTCTCCCTGGCTGACTCTCCCTGTCTGACTCTCCCTGACTGACTCTCCCTGGCTGACTCTCCCTGGCTGACTCTCCCTGCCTGACTGACTCTCCCTGACTGAATCTCCCTGACTGACTTTCCCTGGCTGACTCTCCCTGACTGACTCTCCCTGACTGACTCTCCCTGACTGACTCTCCCTGGCTGACTCTCCCTGACTGACTCTCCCTGACTGACTCTCCCTGCCTGACTGACTCTCCCTGGCTGGCTCTCCCTGACTGACTCTCCCTGGCTGAATCTCCCAGACTGACTCTCCCTGCCTGACTGACTCTCCCTGACTGACTCTCCCTGACTGACTCTCCCTGCCTGACTGACTCTCCCTGACTGACTCTCCCTGGCTGACTCTCCCTGTCTGACTCTCCCTGACTGACTCTCCCT
>NC_060177.1:8087509-8230009 GCF_021184085.1 Oncorhynchus gorbuscha
CACACTCATCTCCATCCCATTCACTGAGGACTCTTACTGTAGAAGCCCTCCAGTTACACAATGCAGCGTGATACTACACAACACTACTTTACACACAGCCAGACATCTTATCGGCTATATCTTCAAAACTGTAAATAATATGTAACACAATCTAAAACTAGCAAACCTCAGAGTAGTACAACACAACACAACCCTACAGTTAACCCATCAACCTGGCATAACACTATTCACTACACAGCTCCACCCAACACAACCCTACAGTTAACCCATCAACCTGGCATAACACTATTCACTACACAGCTCCACCCAACACAACCCTACAGTTAACCCATCAACCTGGCATAACACTATTCACTACACAGCTCCACCCAACACAACCCTACAGTTAACCCATCAACCTGGCATAACACTATTCACTACACAGCTCCACCCAACACAACCCTACAGTTAACCCATCAACCTGGCATAACACTATTCACTACACAGCTCCACCCAACACAACCCTACAGTTAACCCATCAACCTGGCATAACACTATTCACTACACAGCTCCACCCAACACAACCCTACAGTTAACCCATCAACCTGGCATAACACTATTCACTACACAGCTCCACCCAACACAACCCTACAGTTAACCCATCAACCTGGCATAACACTATTCACTACACAGCTCCACCCGGGACAAGCACAGTGCCCATCAGCCTGCAATGCATCACACCTGGCACACAAGCTCCACCCAACACGGGACAGTTAACCCATCAACCTGGTCAACACTATTCACTACACAGCTCCATCACAACCCACAGTTAACCCATCAACCTGGCATAACACTATTCACTACACAGCTCCACAGCACAGTGCTAACCCATCAGCCTGCTGCATAACACTATTCACTACACAGCTCCACCAACACAACCCACAGTGCCATCAGCCTGCTGCATCATTCACTACACAGCTCCACCCCGGGACAAGCACAGTTAACCCATCTGCATAACACTATTGCTTCACAGCTCCACCAACACAACCCACAGTTAACCCATCAACCTGGCATAACACTATTCACTACACAGTGCTGTCAGTTAACCCATCAACCTGGCATCATTCACTACACAGCTCCACCCGGGACAAGCACAGTTAACCCATCAGCCTGCTGCATCACATTCACTACACAGCTCCACCCAACACAACCCTACAGTTAACCCATCAACCTGGCATAACACTATTCACTTCAGCCTGTTAACCCATCAACCTGGCACAACACAACACAGCTCCACCCCCGGGACAGTTAACCCATCAAGTGCACTATTCACACAGCTCCACCCAACACAACCCTACAGTTAACCCATCAACCTGGCACGTGCACACTATTCACTACACAGCACACAGTTAACCCATGCTGCACAGCACTATTCACTTCACAGCTCCACAACACAACCCCGGGACAGCACAGTGCTGTCAGCCTGCTGCATCACAACACGACCCTGGGACAGCACAGTGCTGTCAGCCTGCTGCATCACAACACGACCCGGGACAGCACAGTGCTGTCAGCCTGCTGCATCACAACACCACCCCGGGACAGCACAGTGCTGTCAGCCTGCTGCATCACAACACCACCCCGGGACAGCACAGTGCTGTCAGCCTGCTGCATCACAACACAACCCCGGGACAGCACAGTGCTGTCAGCCTGCTGCATCACAACACAACCCCGGGACAGCACAGTGCTGTCAGCCTGCTGCATCACAACACGACCCTGGGACAGCACAGTGCTGTCAGCCTGCTGCATCACAACACGACCCCGGGACAGCACAGTGCTGTCAGCCTGCTGCATCACAACACAACCCCGGGACAGCACAGTGCTGTCAGCCTGCTGCATCACAACATGGTGAGGCATAACACTGCTTACCTAAATTCCATGTTGCTTAGCACCAGCTGCTGTTCCAGTGAGAAATAGACTAATCCACCGAATGCTGCCTGACATGGTTCTCACGTAGGACACACGGCTGTATGAGGTAACTATGATTCTGAACTGGCTAGAATGCTACATTATGACTTACAAACAGATTACAAACAGTTAACTAATTATTCAATGAGGGGTTTGAGTATTTTATTAGATGTCATTGAAATGAAGCGTTATTAAATTCATGCCACTAAACGTGGCACTTACTCAACCCTAAACCCCTCCCACCTCACACACACACACACACACACACACACACACACACACACACACACACACACACACACACACACACACACACACACACACACACACACACACACACACACACACACACACACACACACACACACACACACACACACACACACACACACACACACACGCTACATGAGACACCAGTGATTTCAACAGATCAGGATAAGGCCCACATCCATCTTCCTCCATCATCTCTCTGTGTTTCATCCTCAACAACTGTTTCTAATGAAATGTTTCTAATGACATAGGACCACGGGTCTGTCTTCCTACTCTGTCAGTAATACATAACTGTCTTCCTACCTGTCAGTAATACATAAGGTGACTAAGCTTTGTCAGTAATATATAACTGTCTATATACTCTGTCTATAGGTCTTCCTACTCTGTCAGGGTCTGTCTTCCTACTCTGTCAGTAATACATAACTGTCTTCCTACTCTGTCAGTAATACATAACTGTCTTCCTACTCTGTCAGTAATACATAACTGTCTTCCTACTCTGTCAGTAATACATAACTGTCTTCTGTCTACATGACTGTCTTCCTGCTCTGTCAGTAATACATAACTGTCTTCCTACTCTGTCAGTAATACATAACTGTCTTCCTGCTCTGTCAGTAATACATAACTGTCTTCCTACTCTGTCAGTAATACATAACTGTCTTCCTACTCTGTCAGTAATACATAACTGTCTTCCTACTCTGTCAGTAATACATAACTGTCTTCCCACTCTGTCAGTAATACATAACTGTCTTCCTGCTCTGTCAGTAATACATAACTGTCTCCCTACTCTGTCAGTAATACATAACTGTCTTCCTACTCTGTCAGTAATACATAACAGACCGACACACGCACACATAGACAGATGGACACACGCACACACGGACGGACACATGGACAGACCGACACACGCACACGTGGACAGATGGACACACGCACACCCGGACAGACATACGGACAGATGGACACACACACACCCGGACAGACATACGGACAGACTGACAGACAGACACACCTCACCACAGGAACATGGAGTCTGGAATCTCAGCTGGAGGGGAAATGGGAAATGGTCCCTTTTTCCACAATCTATAAAAATGTCCACTTTCTCCTTCGTCCGAAAAGGACTACAGTCTTTTAGAATAGGGAGTGGAATGGTTCCCCTTTTCCACATGACTCTGAAAAGGTATTTATAAATGACATGGGTCCCAGTCTTTTAGAATAGGAGTGGAATGGTCTTTCCTCCTGTAGGGTCCCCATGGGCACTCCGAAAAGGACTACACAGTCTTTTCCGAAAGGAAGTCTTTTAGAATAGGGAGTGGACCTGTAGGGTCCCCATGGGCACTCCGAAAAGGACTACATTCTTTTAGAATAGGGAGTGGAATGGTTCCCCTTTCTACCTGTAGGGTCCCCATGGGCACTCCGAAAAGGACTACAGTCTTTTAGAATAGGGAGTGGAATGGTTCCCCTTTCTACCTGTAGGGTCCCCATGGGCACTCCGAAAAGGACTACAGTCTTTTAGAATAGGGAGTGGAATGGTTCCCCTTGTGTTACCAGAATGCACTATTGTCAGTCCTTCTGTAGAAGTCATATTTTAGGACGATGAATTATATGTAAACAAAGTTCTTAGAGGAATGGAGAATCACACACTCACACAAACACTTTCCCTGACTGTTCACACAGGCACACTACTGTATCTCTGTCTTCCTCTGTGTCACACACATAAACACACACACACTCACATTCACATACATATACCCACTCACGCACATACACACAGAGAGTGCTGTGAGGCAACACTCAGACAGGCAATGAGCTCATCTGATCTGAATGTCTTCTCAGAATTAATGCACTTCTCGTGACCTCTCTATTCCTCTCTCTCTTTATCCATCCTCCCCCGTCTCTCTCTCTCTCTCTCTCTCTCTCTCTCTCTCTCTCGCTTTCTCTCTCACTCTGTCTCTCTCTATCTCTATCTCTATCTCTCTCTCTCTCTATAAATTCAATTGATTTTATTGGCACGGCAAGTTAAATGACTTACATTGTTAAAGTATACATACTTGGTGGGACAAAAGCAATAATAATAGCAGTAGTGGACATGTGTTTACCATCAACAACAACAATATTAATGAGAATAATAATACATTAAAGCAATAGTAGTAGACCAGTGTCAACATGACTGAGAAGACACATGACCTGGTAGTAGACCAGTGTCAACATGACTGAGAAGACACATGACCTGGTAGTAGACCAGTGTCAACATGACTGAGAAGACACATGACCTGGTAGTAGACCAGTGTCAACATGACTGAGAAGACACATGACCTGGTAGTAGACCAGTGTCAACATGACTGAGAAGACACATGACCTGGTAGTAGAACAGGGCTCCGGGCAGCCGAGCGGAAATGGAGGAAAACTCGCCTCCCTGCGGACCTGGCATCCTTTCACTCCCTCCTCTCTACATTTTCCTCCTCTGTCTCTGCTGCTAAAGCCACTTCCTACCACGCTAAATTCCAAGCATCTGCCTCTAACCCTAGGAAGCTCTTTGCCACCTTCTCCTCCCTCCTGAACCCCCCCCCCCTCCTCCCTCTCTGCAGATGACTTCATCAACCATTTTGAAAAGAAGGTCGACAACATCCGATCCTCATTTGCTAAGTCAAACGACACCGCTGGTTCTGCTCACACTGCCCTACCCTGTGCTCTGACCTCTTTCTCCCCTCTCTCTCCAGATGAAATCTCGCGTCTTGTGACGGCCGGCCGCCCAACAACCTGCCCGCTTGACCCTATCCCCTCCTCTCTTCTCCAGACCATTTCCGGAGACCTTCTCCCTTACCTCACCTCGCTCATCAACTCATCCCTGACCGCTGGCTACGTCCCTTCCGTCTTCAAGAGAGCGAGAGTTGCACCCCTTCTGAAAAAACCTACACTCGATCCCTCCGATGTCAACAATTACAGACCAGTATCCCTTCTTTCTTTTCTCTCCAAAACTCTTGAACGTGCCGTCCTTGGCCAGCTCTCCCGCTATCTCTCTCTGAATGACCTTCTTGATCCAAATCAGTCAGGTTTCAAGACTAGTCATTCAACTGAGACTGCTCTCCTCTGTATCACGGAGGCGCTCCGCACTGCTAAAGCTAACTCTCTCTCCTCTGCTCTCATCCTTCTAGATCTATCGGCTGCCTTCGATACTGTGAACCATCAGATCCTCCTCTCCACCCTCTCCGAGTTGGGCATCTCCGGCGCGGCCCACGCTTGGATTGCGTCCTACCTGACAGGTCGCTCCTACCAGGTGGCGTGGCGAGAATCTGTCTCCTCACCACGCGCTCTCACCACTGGTGTCCCCCAGGGCTCTGTTCTAGGCCCTCTCCTATTCTCGCTATACACCAAGTCACTTGGCTCTGTTATAACCTCACATGGTCTCTCCTATCATTGCTATGCATACGACACACAATTAATCTTCTCCTTTCCCCCTTCTGATGACCAGGTGGCGAATCGCATCTCTGCATGTCTGGCAGACATATCAGTGTGGATGACGGATCACCACCTCAAGCTGAACCTCGGCAAGACGGAGCTGCTCTTCCTCCCGGGGAAGGACTGCCCGTTCCATGATCTCACCATCACGGTTGACAACTCCATTGTGTCCTCCTCCCAGAGCGCTAAGAACCTTGGCGTGATCCTGGACAACACCCTGTCGTTCTCAACCAACATCAAGGCGGTGGCCCGTTCCTGTAGGTTCATGCTCTACAACATCCGCAAAGTACGACCCTGCCTCACACAGGAAGCGGCGCAGGTCCTAATCCAGGCACTTGTCATCTCCCGTCTGGATTACTGCAACTCGCTGTTGGCTGGGCTCCCTGCCTGTGCCATTAAACCCCTTCAACTCATCCAGAATGCCGCAGCCCGTCTGGTGTTCAACCTTCCCAAGTTCTCTCACGTCACCCCGCTCCTCCGTTCTCTCCACTGGCTTCCAGTTGAAGCTCACATCCGCTACAAGACCATGGTGCTTGCCTACGGAGCTGTGAGGGGAACGGCACCTCAGTACCTCCAGGCTCTGATCAGGCCCTACACCCAAACAAGGGCACTGCGTTCATCCACCTCTGGCCTGCTCGCCTCCCTACCACTGAGGAAGTACAGCTCCCGCTCAGCCCAGTCAAAACTGTTCGCTGCTCTGGCCCCCAATGGTGGAACAAACTCCCTCACGACGCCAGGACAGCGGAGTCAATCACCACCTTCCGGAGACACCTGAAACCCCACCTCTTTAAGGAATACCTAGGATAGGATAAGTAATCCCTCTCACCCCCCTTTAAGATTTAGATGCACTATTGTAAAGTGACTGTTCCACTGGATGTCATAAGGTGAATGCACCAATTTGTAAGTCGCTCTGGATAAGAGCGTCTGCTAAATGACTTAAATGTAAATGTAAATGTAGACCAGTCTCAACATGACTGAGAAGACACATGACCTGGTAGTAGATCAGACTCAACATGACTGAGAAGACACATGACATGGTAGTAGACCAGTGTCAACATGACTGAGAAGACACATGACCTGGTAGTAGACCAGTCTCAACATGACTGAGAAGACACATGACCTGGTAGTAGACCAGTCTCAACATGACTGAGAAGACACATGACCTGGTAGTAGATCAGACTCAACATGACTGAGAAGACACATGACCTGGTAGTAGACCAGTGTCAACATGACTGAGAAGACACATGACCTGGTAGTAGACCAGTCTCAACATGACTGAGAAGACACATGACGTGGTATGAAAGACAAAACAAAACAAGATGGGAAATATTATTGACCATACATTGCACTTGTCACTGGCTGTCCATCAGGTTGTGGCAGGAGGACACATATTTTGCTGCCAAAACTGCGCATTTTGGCTTTTCACCCAATAAATATTTGATTTTAGATGAATCTTTTATAGTTTAGAATTCTTTGTATTGAATTATAATATTGTGAAATAAATATTCTCTTTGGTCTGAGTATTTGTCACAGTGTAGTAGGAAATGCAGCTCTGTCTCTACCTCTCCCCTGGAGCAGAGTGAGCACAGCCTGTCCTCTCTGGGCAGCCAGGTTGCCTGTGACGACCGGTCTCTGTTTGTATTTGTATTTTTGTATTTATTAGTGATCCCCATTAGTTTCTGCCAAAGCAGCAGCTACTCTTCCTGAGGTTTATTAGTGATCCCCATTAGTTCCTGCCAAAGCAGCAGCTACTCTTCCTGGGGTTTATTAGTGATCCCCATTAGTTCCTGCCAAAGCAGCAGCTACTCTTCCTGGGGTTTATTAGTGATCCCCATTAGTTCCTGCCAGAGCAGCAGCTACTCTTCCTGGCGTTTATTAGTGATCCCCATTAGTTCCTGCCAGAGCAGCAGCTACTCTTCCTGGCGTTTATTAGTGATCCCCATTAGTTCCTGCCAAAGCAGCAGCTACTCTTCCTGGGGTTTATTAGTGATCCCCATTAGTTCCTGCCAGAGCAGCAGCTACTCTTCCTGGGGTTTATTAGTGATCCCCATTAGTTCCTGCCAGAGCAGCAGCTACTCTTCCTGGCGTTTATTAGTGATCCCCATTAGTTCCTGCCAGAGCAGCAGCTACTCTTCCTGAGGTTTATTAGTGATCCCCATTAGTTCCTGCCAGAGCAGCAGCTACTTTTCCTGAGGTTTATTAGTGATCCCCATTAGTTCCTGCCAGAGCAGCAGCTACTTTTCCTGAGGTTTTTTAGTGATCCCCATTAGTTCCTGCCAGAGCAGCAGCTACTCTTCCTGGGGTTTATTAGTGATCCCCATTAGTTCCTGCCAAAGCAGCAGCTACTCTTCCTGTTTTTTTTAGTGATCCCCATTAGTTCCTGCCAAAGCAGCAGCTACTCTTCCAGAGGTTTATTAGTGATCCCCATTAGTTCCTGCCAGAGCAGCAGCTACTCTTCCTGGGGTTTATTAGTGATCCCCATTAGTTGCGACTTGTATGCTCTAGTCGGCTGGCCCTCGCTACATATTCGTCGCCAGACCCACTGGCTCCAGGTCATCTACAAGTCCATGCTAGGTAAAGCTCCGCCTTATCTCAGTTCACTGGTCACGATGGCAACACCCATCCGTAGCACACGCTCCAGCAGGTGTATCTCACTGATCATCCCTAAAGCCAACACCTCATTTGGCCGCCTTTCGTTCCAGTACTCTGCTGCCTGTGACTGGAACGAATTGCAAAAATCGCTGAAGTTGGAGACTTTCATCTCCCTCACCAACTTCAAACATCAGCTATCTGAGCAGCTAACCGATCGCTGCAGCTGTACATAGTCTATTGGTAAATAGCCCACCCATTTTCACCTACCTCATCCCCACACTGTTTTTATTTATTTACTTTTCTGCTCTTTTGCACACCAATATCTCTACCTGTACATGACCATCTGATCATTTATCACTCCAGTGTTAATCTGCAAAATTTGAATTATTCGCCTACCTCCTCATGCCTTTTGCACACATTGTATATAGACTCCCCTTTTTTTCTACTGTGTTATTGACTTGTTAATTGTTTACTCCATGTGTAACTCTGTGTTGTCTGTTCACACTGCTATGCTTTATCTTGGCCAGGTTGCAGTTGCAAATGAGAACTTGTTCTCAACTAGCCTAACTGGTTAAATAAAGGTGAAAAAAAAAAAAAGTTCCTGCTAGAGCAGCAGCTACCCTTCCTGGGGTTTATTAGTGATCTCCATTAGTTCCTGCCAAAGCAGCAGCTACTCTTCCTGGGGTTTATTCGTGATCCCCATTAGTTCCTGCCAAAGCAGCAGCTACTCTTCCTGTGGTCCAGCAACATTAAAGCAGTTTATACAATTTCAAAACATTACAGTACATTCACAGATTTCACAACACACCAAGTTCTCTCAGGCCCTACTCCACCACTAGCACATATCTACAGTACTAAATTCATGTATATGTATAGTGCGTATGTTATCGTGTGTGTGTGTGTGTGTGTGTGTGTGTGTGTGTGTGTGTGTGTGTGTGTGTGTGTGTGTGTGTGTGTGTGTGTGTGTGTGTGTGTGTGTGTGTGTGTGTGTGTGTGTGTGTGTGTGTGTGTGTGTGTGTGTGTGTGTGTGTGTGTGTGTGTGTGTGCCAATGTTTGTGTGGCTTCACAGTCCCCGCTGTTCCATAAGGTGTTTTTTAAATCTAATTTTACTGCAGCATCAGTTACTTGATGTGGAATAGAGTTCCATGTAGTCATGGCTCTGTGTAGTACTGTGTGCCTCCCGTAGTCTGTTCTGGACTTGGGGACTGTGAAGAGACATTTTGTGGCATGTCTTGTGGGGTATGCATGGGTGTCCGAGCTGTGTGCCAGTAGTTTAGACAGACAGTTCGGTGCATTCAACATGAATAAAAGTAGTGATGAAGTCAATCTCTCCTCCACTTTCAGCCAGGAGAGACTGATATGCATATTATTAATAGTAGCTCTCTGTGTACATCCAAGGGCCAGCCGTGCTGCCCTGTTCTGAGCCAATTGCAATTTTCCTAAGTCCTTTTTTGTGGCACCTGACCACACGACTGAACAGTGGTCAAGGTGCGACAAAACTAGGGCCTGTAGGACCTGCCTTGTTGATAGTGTTGTTAAGAAGGCAGAGCATCGCTTTATTATAGACAGACTTCTCCCCATCTTAGCTACTATTGCATCAATATGTTTTGACCATGACAGTTTACAATCCAGGGTTACTCCAAGCAGTTTAGTAACCTCAACTTGCTCAATTTCCACATAATTTATTACAAGATTTAGTTGAGGTTTAGCGTTTAGTGAGTGTTTTGTTCCAAATACAATGCTTTTAGTTTCAGAAATACTTAGGGCTAACTTATTCCTTGCCACCCACTCTGAAACTAACTGCAGCTCTTTGTTGACTGTTGTTGTCATTCCAGTCGTTGTAGTAGCTGACGTCCCCAAGTTGCTTTTAACCAAAATTCCTCTGTATTTATTTGGGTCAAATTGTCGCCCTTTTTATAGATTGGTGTGATCAATCCTTGATTCCAAATATCAGGAAAAATACCTGCAGTGAGGATAATGTTGAAGAGTTTGAGTATAGCTAATTCGAATTTGTGCGGTGTATATTTGATTATTTCATTTAAAATACCATCAGCACCACAGGCCTTTTTGGGTTGGAGAGTGCATCGTTTTTCCAATAATTCTTCTTCTGTATTTGAGGTATCCACAGGATTCTGATAGACTTTGACTGCTGATTCAAGGATTTGTCATTTTGTCTTGGCTCTATCACTCAGCTGGTTGTCAGGGAACTGTGGCCTACAGTTGCTAGGCTGGCCCATTGAAGCTCCAGTATAGTGTGTCTGCCTTGCCACCAGTGGGTGTATCAGACATTAAACAGGACAAATGGCCCATCGTCTGAATCAGACTCAATTAAGATTTATTATGTGGCTGACGCATTATGACACTCACCTGGACTCCTTCACCTCCTTGACTACCTGCCCTATATATGTCACTCCCTTTGGTTCCTGCCCTATATATGTCCCTCCCTTTGGTTCCTGCCCTATATATGTCCCTCCCTTTGGTTCCTGCCCTATATATGTCCCTCCCTTTGGTTCCTGCCCTATATATGTCACTCCCTTTGGTTCCTGCCCTATATATGTCACTCCCCTTGGTTCCTGCCCTATATATGTCACTCCCTTTGGTTCCTGCCCTATATATGTCACTCCCTTTGGTTCCTGCCCTATATATGTCCCTCCCTTTGGTTCCTGCCCTATATATGTCCCTCCCTTTGGTTCCTGCCCTATATATGTCCCTCCCTTTGGTTCCTGCCCTATATATGTCACTCCCTTTGGTTCCTGCCCTATATATGTCCCTCCCTTTGGTTCCTGCCCTATATATGTCACTCCCTTTGGTTCCTGCCCTATATATGTCACTCCCTTTGGTTCCTTCCCTATATATGTCACTCCCTTTGGTTCCTTCCCTATATATGTCACTCCCTTTGGTTCCTGCCCTATATATGTCACTCCCTTTGGTTCCTTCCCTATATATGTCACTCCCTTTGGTTCCTGCCCTATATATGTGACTCCCTTTGGTTCCTTCCCTATATATGTCACTCCCTTTGGTTCCTGCCCTATATATGTCACTCCCTTTGGTTCCTTCCCTATATATGTCACTCCCTTTGGTTCCTTCCCTATATATGTCACTCCCTTTGGTTCCTTCCCTATATATGTCACTCCCTTTGGTTCCTGCCCTATATATGTCACTCCCTTTGGTTCCTTCCCTATATATGTCACTCCCTTTGGTTCCTTCCCTATATATGTCACTCCCTTTGGTTCCTGCCCTATATATGTCACTCCCTTTGGTTCCTGCCCTATATATGTCACTCCCTTTGGTTCCTGCCCTATATATGTCACTCCCTTTGGTTCCTGCCCTATATATGTCCCTCCCTTTGGTTCCTGCCCTATATATGTCCCTCCCTTTGGTTCCTGCCCTATATATGTCACTCCCTTTGGTTCCTGCCCTATATATGTCCCTCCCTTTGGTTCCTGCCCTATATATGTCACTCCCTTTGGTTCCTGCCCTAGCGTTGTCACTCCCTTTGGTTCCTGCCCTATATATGTTTCCATTTGGTTCCTGCCCTATATATGTTTCCTTTGGTTCCTTCCCTATATATGTCACTCCCTTTGGTTCCTTCCCTATATATGTCACTCCCTTTGGTTCCTGCCCTATATATGTCACTCCCTTTGGTTCCTTCCCTATATATGTCACTCCCTTTGGTTCCTTCCCCAGTCGTCGTTGTTTCTGTTTCTGTTTCTTGTCTGAGCGTTGTTTCTGTTTCTGTTTCTTGTCTGAGCGTTGTTTCTGTTTCTGTTTCTTGTCTGAGCGTTGTTTCTGTTTCTTGTTATCTTTCGTTTATTCATTAAATGTATTCACTCCCTGAACTTGCTTCCTGACTCTCAGCGTTACACACGTTACACTCTAACCACATGGGTGCTTTACACCAGATTATAATGTGACAGTCCCATAATTGGGAAACTGAATTGTAAACACAAGCTAAGTAAAGATGAGAATTGAACACCACTCAGGGTTAAAGGCTGACTGTAACGGCTGTTTTCTTCATTAGAAAAGGCACAAGTATGTGTGTGAATTTTCCCTGAATCTTTTAGTTATTTCTGTACTTCGGTGTGTGTGTGTGTGTGTGTGTGTGTGTGTGTGTGTGTGTGTGTGTGTGTGTGTGTGTGTGTGTGTGTGTGTGTGTGTGTGTGTGTGTGTGTGTGTGTGTGTGTGTGTGTGTGTGTGTGTGTGTGTGTGTGTGTGTGTGTGTGTGTGTGTGTGTGTGTGTGTGTCCAGAAGTCATTAGGTACACAGAGAATCAGTGATCACTACGCTGACTCCCTTGAGTGTTGGTTTGGTGGGTTGTATTGATGTCTCACTGAACAATAGAGCTCTCCAAATTTGGGACTGACCCCCCCCCCACCTAGCTTTCCCTCCCTCCCTCCCTCCCTCCCTCCCTCCCTCCCTCCCTCCCTCCCTCCCTCCCTCCCTCCCTCCCTTCAAATCCTGGCACACAGCTTTGTCTTTGGTATTTAACCAAAAACAAGTATAGCGTTTTAGTTTTCTCTGAGAACCCCAGCAGTTGGAGGATCAGGGTTTTCCACATCAACACAAGAGGTCTGTATCACTTCTAGCTCTTTGCCTGTTGGGTTGCCTAGTGTGCCACTGCACATTTCAACACTTTGTTTATTTGAATAAATCTCTCCAGCTTGGATTCTGCTTTGAATTTCAAACGGCAATCAAGCCCCCCAAGCCACGGTCTCCGCTAGCTGGCAGTGGGACTGAATGACCTCAACCTTCTGGAAGGGTCAGTTTCCTGTGCTGAGCGGTCCCATGGCGGCCATTACGTGTGTTCCCCAGAGCCCTCAGAGATTCCAAGCCAAGCAGGAACTCACGCAGGGTAACTCTGGGCAACGATTGATGGAGAAGCTAGCATATATCCCCGTGGTTGGAGGGCATCTCAGTGGGTGATTGAGAAGCAGAACACTACAGATACTGTAGAGTTGATTCTTCTTTCAACTTTCAACTGTGAGACAGGAGCAGCTGCCAGCTGCAGGGTTTTCCTTGAGAACTAACATCAAGTTGAATGTGCTCATTAGTGAAAATGTTGAGGATTCACTAACACAGACATGAACACACAGACATGAACACACAGAAATGAACACACAGACATGAACATACAGACATGAAAACACAGATATGAACATACAGACATGAATGAACACACAGAAATTAACATACAGACATGAACATAGAGACATGAACACACAGACATGAACACACGGAAAGTAGCCTAGTAGTCAGAGCGTTGGACTAGAAACCGAAAGGTTGCAATATCGAATCCCAGAGCTGACAAGGTAAAAATGTGTTGTTCTGCCCCTGAACAAGGTAGTTAACCAGCTGTTCCTAGGCCGTCATTGTAAATAAGAATTTGTTCTTAACTGACTTGCCTTGTTAATTAAAGGTTCAATTAAGGTTAAATAGAGGTTAAATAAAGGTTAAATGAAGGTTAAATAAAGGTTCAATAAAGGTTCAATTAAGGTTAAATAGAGGTTAAATAAAGGTTCAATTAAGGTTAAAAAAGGTTCAATAAAGGTTAAATGAAGGTTCAATAAAAAAAGAAGAAGAAAAAACAAAGTGATGACTGTCCCGGTCAAAGCAATGCAACAGGATATCCTGTCCTCTCTATCCTCAGTGGCCACCTGACACAACAACTCTAAGGGATGTCTATGGTAAGACTTGAAGGTCGGCTAATAAACTCTGTACAGACATGATCACATAGTTTGTTAAAGATAACTAAACACATGTAGTAGACCTGATGGTCTGGATTGATAAACTGTATTACAGGTCTGGATTGATAATCTCTATTACAGGTCTGGATTTATTTTGGAGCCTTTTGGAGCTTTTGGAGGCATCATCGACTCAGTGGGTTTTGTCCAACATGTCTCTGGACCCACTCACTCTCACAGTCATACGCTGGACCTAGTTTTGTCCCATGGAATAAATGTTGTGGATCTTAATGTTTTCCTCATAATCCTGGACTATCGGACCACCATTTTATTACGTTTGCAATTGCAACAAATAATCTGCTCAGACCCCAACCAAGGAACATCAAAAGTCGTGCTATAAATTCACAGACAACACAAAGATTCCTTGATGCCCTTCCAGACTCCCTCTGCCTACGCAAGGACGCCAGAAGACAAAAATCCGTTAACCACCTAACTGAGGATCTCAATTTAACCTTGCGCAATACCCTAGATGCAGTTGCACCCCTAAAAAATAAAAAAATGTCTCATAAGAAACTAGCTCCCTGGTACACAGAAAATACCCGAGCTCTGAAGCAAGCTTCCAGAAAATTGGAACGGAAATGGCGCCACACCAAACTGGAAGTCTTCCGACTAGCTTGGAAGGACGGTACCGTGCAGTACCGAAGAGCCCTTACTGCTGCTCGATCGTCCTATTTTTCTAACTTAATTGAGGAAAATAAGAACAATCCGAAATTCCTTTTTGATACTGTGGCAAAGCTAACTAAAAAGCAGCATTCCCCAAGAGAGGATGACTTGCACTTTAGCAGTGATAAATTCATGAACTTCTTTGAGGAAAAGATTATGATTATTAGAAAGCAAATTACGGACTCCTCTTTAAACCTGCGTATTCCTCCAAAACTCAGTTGTCCTGAGTCTGCACAACTCTGCCAGGACCTAGGATCAAGAGAGACGCTCAAGTGTTTTAGTACTATATCTCTTGACACAATGATGAAAATAATCATGGCCTCTAAACCTTCAAGCTGTATACTGGACCCTATTCCAACTAAACTACTGAAAGAGCTGCTTCCTGTGCTTGGCCCTCCTATGTTGAACATAATAAACGGCTCTCTATCCACTGGATGTGTACCAAACTCACTAAAAGTGGCAGTAATAAAGACTCTCTTGAAAAAGCCAAACCTTGACCCAGAAAATATAAAAACTATCGGCCTATATCGAATCTTCCATTCCTCTCAAAGATTTTAGAGAAGGCTGTTGCGCAGCAACTCACTGCCTTCCTGAAGACAAACAATGTATACGAAATGCTTCAGTCTGGTTTTAGACCCCATCATAGCACTGAGACGGCACTTGTGAAGGTGGTAAATTACATTTTGATGGCATCGGACCGAGGCTCTGCATCTGTCCTCGTGCTCCTAGACCTTAGTGCTGCTTTTGATACCATCGATCACCACATTCTTTTGGAGAGATTGGAAACCCAAATTGATCTACACGGACATGTTCTGGCCTGGTTTAGGTCTTATCTGTCGGAAAGATATCAGTTTGTCTCTGTGAATGGTTTGTCCTCTGACAAATCAACTGTACATTTCGGTGTTCCTCAAGGTTCTGTTTTAGGACCACTATTGTTTTCACTATATATTTTACCTCTTGGGGATGTTATTCGAAAACATAATGTAAACTTTCACTGCTATGCGGATGACACACAGCTGTACATTTCAATGAAACATGGTGAAGCCCCAAAATTGCCCTCGCTAGAAGCCTGTGTTTCAGACATAAGGAAGTGGATGGCTGCAAACTTTCTACTATTAAACTCGGACAAAACAGAGTTGCTTGTTCTAGGTCCCAAGAAACAAAGAGATCTTCTGTTGAATCTGACAATTAATCTTAATGGTTGTACAGTCGTCTCAAATAAAACTGTGAAGGACCTCGGCGTTACTCTGGACCCTGATCTCTCTTTTGAAGAACATATCAAGACCATTTCGAGGACAGCTTTTTCCATCTACGTAACATTGCAAAAATCAGAAACTTTCTGTCCAAAAATGATGCAGAAAAATTAAACCATGCTTTTGTCACTTCTAGGTTAGACTACTGCAATGCTCTATTTTCCGGCTACCCAGATAAAGCACTAAATAAACTTCAGTTAGTGCTAAATACGGCTGCTAGAATCCTGACTAGAACCAAAAAATTTGATCATATTACTCCAGTGCTAGCCTCTCTACACTGGCTTCCTGTCAAAGCAAGGGCTGATTTCAAGGTTTTACTGTTAACCTACAAAGCATTACATGGGCTTGCTCCTACCTACCTCTCTGATTTGGTCCTGCCGTACATATCTACACGTACGCTACGGTCACAAGACGCAGGCCTCCTAATTGTCCCTAGAATTTCTAAGCAAACAGCTGGAGGCAGGGCTTTCTCCTATAGAGCTCCATTTTTATGGAACGGTCTGCCTACCCATGTCAGAGACGCAAACTCGGTCTCAACCTTTACGTCTTTACTGAAGACTCATCTCTTCAGTGGGTCATATGATTGAGTGTAGTCTGGCCCAGGAGTGGGAAGGTGAACGGAAAGGCTCTGGAGCAACGAACCGCCCTTGCTGTCTCTGCCTGGCCGGTTCCCCTCTTTCCACTGGGATTCTCTGCCTCTAACCCTGTTACGGGGCTGAGTCACTGGCTTGCTGGGGCTCTCTCGTGCCGTCCCTGGGGGTGCGTCACCTGGGTGGGTTGATTCACTGTTGTGGTCGGCCTGTCTGGGTTCCCCCCCCCCCTTGGGTTGTACCGTGTCGGGGATCTTTGTGGGCTATACTCGGCCTTGTCTCAGGATGGTAAGTTGGTGGTTGAAGATTTCCCTCTAGTGGTGTGGGGGCTGTGCTTTGGCAAAGTGGGTGGGGTTATATCCTTCCTGTTTGGCCCTGTCCGGGGGTGTCCTCGGATGGGGCTACAGTGTCTCCTGACCCCTCCTGTCTCAGCCTCCAGTATTTATGCTGCAGTAGTTTATGTGTCGGGGGGCTAGGGTCAGTTTGTTTATCTGGAGTACTTCTCCTGTCCTATTCGGTGTCCTGTGTGAATCTAAGTGTGCGTTCTCTAATTCTCTCCTTCTCTCTTTCTTTTTTTTCTCTCTCGGAGGACCTGAGCCCTAGGACCATGCCCCAGGACTACCTGACATGATGACTCCTTGCTGTCCCCAGTCCACCTGGCCATGCTGCTGCTCCAGTTTCAACTGGCCTGGGCCCTAGGACCATGTCCCAGGACTACCTGACATGAGGACTCCTTGCTGTCCCCAGTCCACCTGGCCATGCTCCTGCTCCAGTTTCAACTGTTCTGCCTTACTATTATTCAACCATGCTGGTCATTTATGAACATTTGAACATCTTGGCCACGTTCTGTTATAATCTCCACCCGGCACAGCCAGAAGAGGACTGGCCACCCCACATATGCTCTCTCTAATTCTCTCTTTCTTTCTCTCTCTCGGAGGACCTGAGCCCTAGGACCGTGCCCCAGGACCACCTGACATGATGGCTCCTTGCTGTCCCCAGTCCACCTGACTGTGCTGCTGCTCCAGTTTCAACTGTTCTGCCTTATTATTATTTGACCATGCTGGTCATTTATGAACATTTGAACATCTTGGTCATGTTCTGTTATAATCTCTACCCGGCACAGCCAGAAGAGGACTGGCCACCCCACATAGCCCGGTTCCTCTCTAGGTTTCTTCCTAGGTTTTGGCCTTTCTAGGGAGTTTTTCCTAGCCACCGTGCTTTTACACCTGCATTGTTTGCTGTTTGGGGTTTTAGGCTGGGTTTCTGTACAGCACTTTGAGATATCAGCTGATGTACGAAGGGCTATATAAATAAATTTGATTTGATTTGATGATTGATAATCTGTATTACAGGTCTGGATTGATAAACTGCATGATTACAACTCCTCAGAGATATTGTTTTATACAGATACATTGTATTTGCAGATGTTGACACACTAACTAATGATATGTAATGACTAACAGTTTACCAATGGTTACCTAACTAACTATGTAATCCTTTCACTTCAACAGCATAAGTGGTTCACTTCAGGTCTAAACCTCAACCAGCTGAAGGGATGACCGTCCTGTCTCCCAGACCCCAGACTGCAGTGTGTCCTGAGAGGGCTCTATAAGAACATGTCTGACCACCTCAACGGGCTGAAGGGATGACCGTCCTGTCTCCCAGACCCCAGACTGCTGTGTGTCCTGAGAGGGCTCTATAAGAACATGTCTGACCACAGAAAACGGCTGGTGATTCAACTGGTTTCATTTGACTGGGCAGCCTTTGGGTGAGAGTCCGAAAACAACCACAATTGTAATGTAATTCTTTCCATCCCTTGTCTCACTCCTTGTAGTGTGTGTGTGTGTGTGTGTGTGTGTGTGTGTGTGTGTGTGTGTGTGTGTGTGTGTGTGTGTGTGTGTGTGTGTGTGTGTGTGTGTGTGTGTGTGTGTGTGTGTGTGTGTGTGTGTGTGTGTGTGTGTGTGTGCTAGCAGGACATCATGGCAACCGCTACCCTCCACACCCTCACTCTGTTTGATGTGCACTTATCACTGTCTCTGGGCACCCAGGCTGTTTAGCCCAGTCAGGAGATAACACTCCCCTGGATCCCCAAGGTCACACACACACACACACACACACACACACACACACACACACACACACACACACACACACACACACACACACACACACACACACACACACACACACACACACACACACACACACACACACACACACACACACACACACACACACACACACCCCTCCACAGAGTGACTGTCACTGGGCAGAACCACACAGACACACCCCATCCTCCCCTCAGACTTCCTCCCTCCCTCCTTTCTCCACTGTTTTCATCCTCTCAGACTTCCTCCCTTCCTCCTTTCTCCACTGTCTTCATCCACTCAGACTTCCTCCCTCCATTCTCCACTGTCTTCCACCTACTCCCCCTTTCTTCATCTCCCTCCTCCTCTCATTCTCTGACAGGGTTTACCCACAATCCCTCCTGTAAGTGTGTGACTCTCACCAGAACCCCTTCTCAGCATCTAGGCTACACAAATGACTTTTCACATTTCACTGTGAACAACCACCCACACTGAATAAATTCACTGGAATATGGGATCATTATCTGGGTCTAGGGATGATGCGAGTGCTTCTCTACAATGGAATCCTGACACAAAACCTTCAAGTGGTGTGTGTGTGTGTTGTCCAGAGTCTAGGTGATCTATTTTGGCCCAGGTTTTAATTCCCTGCATGGGAGTTGGCCTGCTAATTTTACTGTAAGGCCTCTCTCTCTCTCACTCTCACTCTGTCTCTCCCTCTGTCTCTCTCTCTGTATTTCTTTCTCCCTTTCTCTCTTTGTCTCTGTCTGTCTGTCTGTCTGTCTGTCTGTCTGTCTGTCTGTCTGTCTGTCTGTCTGTCTGTCTGTCTGTCTGTCTGTCTGTCTGTCTGTCTGTCTGTCTGTCTGTCTGTCTGTCTGTCTGTCTGTCTGTCTCTCTCTCTCTCGCCCTCTCTCTCGCTCTCTCTCTCTCTCTCTCTCTCTCTCTCTCTCTCTCTCTCTCTCTCTCTCTCTCTCTCTCTCTCTCTCTCTCTCTCTCTCTCTCTGTCTCACTCTCTCTCGCTCTCTCTGCTCCTTAATTGATTAAGACGCTCAAACCTGCTGATGACTCTAAGCTTTACTCTCAGCCAGCAACACATACATCCAGCAACACATACATCCAACAAACAACTTGACTGACTGTCAAACCAACACTCACCCACCCAGACACTAACGCATATGG
This sequence comes from Oncorhynchus gorbuscha, assembly GCF_021184085.1. NCBI lineage: Eukaryota > Metazoa > Chordata > Actinopteri > Salmoniformes > Salmonidae > Oncorhynchus > Oncorhynchus gorbuscha. Next base: position 8,107,282 of record NC_060177.1, read on the forward strand.
ACACACACACACACACACACACACACACACACACACACACACACACACACACACACACACACACACACACACACACACACACACACACACACACACACACACACACACACACACACACACACACACACACACACACACAGTGCCTTGCGAAGGTATTCAGCCCCTTGAACTTTGCGACCTTTTGCCACATTTCAGGCTTCAAACATAAAGATATAAAACTGTATTTTTTTGTGAAGAATCAACAACAAGTGGGACACAATCATGAAGTGGAACGACATTTATTGGATATTTCAAACTTTTTCAACAAATCAAAAACTGAAAAATTGGGCGTGCAAAATTATTCAGCCCCCTTAAGTTAATACTTTGTAGCGCCACCTTTTGCTGTGATTACAGCTGTAAGTCGCTTGGGGTATGTCTCTATCAGTTTTGCACATCGAGAGACTGACATTTTTTGCCATTCCTCCTTGCAGAACAGCCCGAGCTCAGTAAGGTTGGATGGAGAGCATTTGTGAACAGCAGTTTTCAGTTCTTTCCACAGATTCTCGATTGGATTCAGGTCTGGACTTTGACTTGGCCATTCTAACACCTGGATATGTTTATTTTTGAACCATTCCATTGTAGATTTTGCTTTATGTTTTGGATCATTGTCTTGTTGGAAGATAAATCTCCGTCCCAGTCTCAGGTCTTTTGCAGACTCCATCAGGTTTTCTTCCAGAATGGTCCTGTATTTGGCTCCATCCATCTTCCCATCAATTTGAACCATCTTCCCTGTCCCTGCTGAAGAAAAGCAGGCCCAAACCATGATGCTGCCACCACCATGTTTGACAGTGGGGATGGTGTTTTCAGGGTGATGAGCTGTGTTGCTTTTACGCCAAACATAACGTTTTGCATTGTTGCCAAAAAGTTCAATTTTGGTTTCATCTGACCAGAGCACCTTCTTCCACATGTTTGGTGTGTCTCCCAGGTTGCTTGTGGCAAACTTTAAACAACACTTTTTATGGATATCTTTAAGAAATGGCTTTCTTCTTGCCACTCTTCCATAAAGGCCAGATTTGTGCAATATACGACTGATTGTTGTCCTATGGACAGAGTCTCCCACCTCAGTTGTAGATCTCTGCAGTTCACCCAGATGCACAATCGAGAGCATCCTGGCGGGCTGTATCACCGCCTGGTACGGCAACTGCTCTGCCCTCAACCGTAAGGCTCTCCAGAGGGTAGTGAGGTCTGCACAACGCATCACCGGGGCAAACTACCTGCCCTCCAGGACACCTACACCACCCGATGTTACAGGAAGGCCATAAAGATCATCAAGGACATCAACCACCCGAGCCACTGCCTGTTCACCCCGCTATCATCCAGAAGGCGAGGTCAGTACAGGTGCATCAAAGCTGGGACCGAGAGACTGAAAAACAGCTTCTATCTCAAGGCCATCAGACTGTTAAACAGCCACCACTAACATTGAGTGGCTGCTGCCAACACACTGTCATTGACACTGACCCAACTCCAGCCACTCTAATAATGGGAATTGATGGGAAATTATGTAAATATATCACTAGCCACTTTAAACAATGCTACCTTATATAATGTTACTTACCCTACATTATTCATCTCATATGCATACGTATATACTGTACTCTACATCATCGACTGCATCCTTATGTAATACATGTATCACTAGCCACTTTAACTATGCCACTTTGTTTACTTTGTCTACATACTCATCTCATATGTATATACTGTACTCGATACCATCTACTGTATGCTGCTCTGTACCATCACTCATTCATATATCCTTATGTACATATTCTTTATCCCCTTACACTGTGTATAAGACAGTAGTTTTGGAATTGTTAGTTAGATTACTTGTTGGTTATCACTGCATTGTCGGAACTAGAAGCACAAGCATTTCGCTACACTCGCATTAACATCTGCTAACCATGTGTATGTGACAAATAAAATTTGATTTGAGTGATCATGGGCCTCTTGGCTGCATCTCTGATCAGTCTTCTCCTTGTATGAGCTGAAAGTTTAGAGGGACGGCCAGGTCTTGGTAGATTTGCAGTGGTCTGATACTCCTTCCATTTCAATATTATCGCTTGCACAGTGCTCCTTGGGATGTTTAAAGCTTGGGAAATCTTTTTTGTATCCAAATCCGGCTTTAAACTTCTTCACAACAGTATCTCGGACCTGCCTGGTGTGTTCCTTGTTCTTCATGATGCTCTCTGCGCTTTTAACGGACCTCTGAGACTATCACAGTGCAGGTGCATTTATACAGAGACTTGATTACACACAGGTGGATTGTATTTATCATCATTAGTCATTTAGGTCAACATTGGATCATTCAGAGGTCCTCACTGAACTTCTGGAGAGAGTTTGCTGCACTGAAAGTAAAGGGGCTGAATAATTTTGCACGCCCAATTTTTCAGTTTTTGATTTGTTAAAAAAGTTTGAAATATCCAATAAATGTCGTTCCACTTCATGATTGTGTCCCACTTGTTGTTGATTCTTCACAAAAAAATACAGTTTTGTATCTTAATGTTTGAAGCCTGAAATGTGGCAAAAGGTCGCAAAGTTCAAGGGGGCCGAATACTTTCGCAAGGCACTGTACATACAAACTCAGCAATCAATACTAATCTCGTAAAACAATATTCATCTAATTAACAACTAATCAACATGGATGCTGCACACAGACAAACATTTCAGAAGCACACTGATGTTTACACACAGGGAAATACACTGATGTTTACACACAGGGGAATACACTGATGTTTACACACAGGGAAATATACTGATGTTTACACACAGGGGAATACACTGATGTTTACACACAGGGAAATACATTGATGTTTACACAGGGAATACATTGATGTTTACACACAGGGGAATACATTGATGTTTACACACAGGGAAATGTATTAATGTTTACACACAGGGAAATATACTGATGTTTACACACAGGGGAATACATTGATGTTTACACACAGGGAAATGTATTAATGTTTACACACAGGGAAATATACTGATGTTTACACACAGGGAAATACATTGATGTTTACACACAGGGAAATGTTTTATTGTTTACACACAGGGAAATATACTGATGTTTACACACAGGGAAATGTATTAATGTTTACACACAGGGAAATATGTTTACACACAGGGAAATATACTGATGTTTACACACAGGGAAATGTTTTAATGTTTACACACAGGGAAATATACTGCTGTTTACACACAGGGAAATGTATTAATGTTTACACACAGGGAAATATACTGATGTTTACACACAGGGAAATATACTGATGTTTACACACAGGGAAATATACTGATGTTTACACACAGGGAAATATACTGATGTTTACACACAGGGAAATATACTGATGTTTACACACAGGGAAATATACTGATGTTTACACACAGGGGAATATACTGATGTTTACACACAGGGAAATATACTGATGTTTACACACAGGGAAATATACTGATGTTTACACACAGGGAAATATACTGATGTTTACACACAGGGAAATATACTGATGTTTACACTGACGTTTCCACATATGGAAACACACTGACATTTACAAATGATGACAGTGTGATCTTTCCGCAGCCACATGCATGTGGGAGTCAGACTGGGTTTATCTCCGTCCCAAACCCTGAGAGACTGAAAGTTCACCTGTTGACACGTGATAATATTTCCTACCAAGTGACCATTTGACAGGCAGATAAAAAGCACAACCTCAGCACCAGCCTGGACATTCCTTGATTAAGGCTTCTAATCACATGGTTGAAACTCACTGATTCAGAGGGGTTGGGGTGGCAGGGTAGCCTAGTGGTTAGAGCATTGGACTAGTTGCAAGTTCAAATCCCTGAGCTGACAAGGTACAAATCTGTCGTTCTGCCACTGAACAGGTAGTTAACCCACTGTTCCTAGGCCGTCATTGAAAATAAGAAAGATACATTCAAGCTGAATGCATTCAGCTGTACAACTGACCATTCTTTCAAGTTTTACACACAGAATCCTCCAATACTGAACCTCACAGATCTACAATACTGAACCTCACAGAACTCTAACTAGATATTCAATACTGAACCTCACAGAACTCTAACTAGATCTACAATACTGAACCTCACAGAACTCTAACTAGATCTACAATACTGAACCTCACAGAACTCTAACTAGATCTACAATACTGAACCTCAAAGAACTCTAACTAGATCTACAATACTGAACCTCACAGAACTCTAACTAGATCTACAATACTGAACCTCACAGAACTCTAACTAGATCTACAATACTGAACCTCACAGAACTCTAACTAGATCTACAGTACTGAACCTCACAGAACTCTAACTAGATCTACAATACTGAACCTCACAGAACTCTAACTAGATCTACAATACTGAACCTCACAGAGCTCTAACTAGATATACAATACTGAACCTCACAGAACTCTAACTAGATCTTCAATACTGAACCTCACAGAACTCTAACTAGATCTACAATACTGAACCTCACGGAACTCTAACTAGATCTACAATACTGAACCTCACAGAACTCTAACTAGATCTACAATACTGAACCTCACAGAACTCTAACTAGATCTACAATACTGAACCTCACAGAACTCTGACTAGATCTACAATACTGAACCTCACAGAACTCTAACTAGATCTACAATACTGAACCTCACAGAGCTCTAACTAGATCTACAATACTGAACCTCACAGAACTCTAACTAGATCTACAATACTGAACCTCACAGAACTCTAACTAGATCTACAATACTGAACCTCACAGAACTCTAACTAGATCTACAATACTGAACCTCACAGAACTCTAACTAGATCTACAATACTGAACCTCACAGAACTCTAACTAGAACTACAATATGGAACCTCACAGAACTCAAACTAGATCTACAATATGGAACCTCACAGAACTCTAACTGGATCTAGAACCACCAGCTAAATTTAAACCCTGCTGTATCTTGCTACAGCCCAAGTTTCAGCCCCCAAGTCAACTCACACCAGATCCCCATCCTCTCATGAGTCTGTAGTACAATACTGTATGATATCAACAGTCAGCTAAAGTCTAAGCACTGCTGTGTGTCCCTGTTTTGACCTGCAACTGTGGTACTGACTTTCACGCCCAGTAGACACACGCAAGCTCTTCCACCTGCTCGTCTAGCTGTACAGCAGTGCACATGTCCATAGTACAATACTACACCATGAGCAGCTGTCCCAGGTAGAGCTGAAACCCTCTGTCCCAGTCCTGCCTGGTAACAGGACTGTTAGTGTGAAGGACACGTACGGTACAAGACAACCAAACTACTGTAACCCATGTAGTGCTGAGCCCCAAACCAGACGTGTCCTGTCTTCACTGTCACCCAACCTCCACATCTCTCCTCCTTCCCAGGTTTGTCCTCTTACCTTTGTGACAGTCATGCAGAGGCAGTGGGCGAGGAGCGGAGCGATGTCCACTTAAACCAAAGCTGTAATACGCCGCAGGATTGAGAGAGAGGAGATCTCTGCTGAGCACGCACAGAGAGAGAGAGAGAGAGAGGAGAGCTCTGCTGAGCATGCACAGAGAGAGAGAGAGAGAGAGAGGAGAGCTCTGCTGAGCACGCACAGAGAGAGAGAGAGAGGAGAGCTCTGCTGAGCACGCACAGAGAGAGAGAGAGAGAGAGAGAGAGAGAGAGAGAGAGAGAGAGAGAGAGAGAGAGAGAGAGAGAGGAGGGGGAAAAGCCGGGTTACTGTGTGTCTCCCACTAAGTGGTGGTGCTGCTGTTGCCGAGTGCTGCAGTGAAGTAACAGGAGGGAGGCAGTGTGTGGTTACTACAACAGGAAAATGCTCTGCTTCGTTCCCCTCCCTCTCCCCCTCCGGTCCTCCCTCTCAGCCCTCCTACACACCTACACTGGCTGCACTCCTCTCTCTCTCTCCCTCATCCTGTTCATTTTCTGCCAATCTGATTACAGACTAGCTAATGAAGCTTATTGATGTTTAGAGGGATGGAGGGATTGGTGTTGCCTGGGACAGGAGAAGGCTGCAGTGGAATAGAGAGAGAGAGGGAGGCAGAGCCCAAAGAGCTGTGTGCTGTGTCGCAGTCTACTGCCCGGGCTGTGAGTGCCAAAAGGCTGCACGTCAGCTAGTACGTGTGTGGGGAAGAGAGTGTGAGAGAGGGAGTGATGAGGAGAGAGGAGTGATGGAGATAGAATTGAGAGGGAGTGATGGAGAGAGAGGGAGTGATGGAGAGAGAGGAGCAAGGGAGTGATGGAGAGAGAGGAGCAAGGGAGTGATGGAGAGAGAGGAGTGATGGAGAGAGAGGGAGTGATGGAGAGAGAGGAGAGAGGAGTGATGGAGAGAGAGGAGAGAGGTGTGATGGAGAGAGGGAGTGATGGAGAGAGAGGGAGTGATGAAGAGAGAGGGAGTGATGAAGAGAGAGAAGAGAGAGGGAGTGATGGAGAGAGAGGGAGTGATGGAGAGAGAGGGAGTGATGGAGAGAGAGGAGAGAGGAGTGATGGAGAGAGGAGTGATGAGAGACGGAGTGATGGAGAGAGAGGGAGTGATGAAGAGAGAGGGAGTGATGAAGAGAGAGAAGAGAGAGGGAGTGATGGAGAGAGAGGGAGTGATGGAGAGAGAGGGAGTGATGGAGAGAGAGGAGAGAGGAGTGATGGAGAGAGAGGGAGTGATGGAGAGAGGAGTGATGAGAGAGGAGTGATGAGAGAGGGAGTGATGGAGAGAGAGGAGAGAGGAGTGATGGAGAGAGGAGTGATGAGAGAGGGAGTGATGGAGAGAGGAGTGATGAGAGAGGAGTGATGAGAGAGGGAGTGATGGAGAGAGGAGTGATGAGAGAGAGAGGAGAGAGAGGGAGTGATGGAGAGAGAGGGTGTGATGAGGAGAGAGGAGTGATGGAGAGCGAGGGAGTGATGGAGAGAGAGGAGAGAGAGGGAGTGATGGAGAGAGAGGGAGTGATGGAGAGAGAGGGAGTGATGAAGAGAGAGGGTGTGATGAGGAGAGAGGAGTGATGGAGAGCGAGGGAGTGATGGAGAGAGAGGAGAGAGAGGGAGTGATGGAGAGAGAGGGAGTGATGGAGAGAGAGGGAGTGATGAAGAGAGAGGGAGTGATGAAGAGAGAGAAGAGAGAGGGAGTGATGGAGAGAGAGGGAGTGATGGAGAGAGAGGGAGTGATGGAGAGAGAGGAGAGAGGAGTGATGGAGAGAGAGGGAGTGATGGAGAGAGGAGTGATGAGAGAGGAGTGATGAGAGAGGGAGTGATGGAGAGAGAGGAGAGAGGAGTGATGGAGAGAGGAGTGATGAGAGAGGGAGTGATGGAGAGAGGAGTGATGAGAGAGGAGTGATGAGAGAGGGAGTGATGGAGAGAGGAGTGATGAGAGAGAGAGGAGAGAGAGGGAGTGATGGAGAGAGAGGGTGTGATGAGGAGAGAGGAGTGATGGAGAGCGAGGGAGTGATGGAGAGAGAGGAGAGAGAGGGAGTGATGGAGAGAGAGGGAGTGATGGAGAGAGAGGGAGTGATTGAGAGAGAGGGAGTGATGGAGAGAGAGGAGAGAGGAGTGATGGAGAGAGAAGCGAGAGGGAGTGACGGAGAGAGAGGAGAGAGGAGTGATGGAGAGAGAGGAGAAAGGTAGTGATGGAGAGAGGAGAGATGAGTGATGGAGAGAGGAGTGATGGAGAGAAAGATGGAGGGCAGGATTCAGTTCACTTTTAACCTTATTCTGGAAATGTATAGTGGGTAAGAAATATTTAGATGGAATGATTAAATGGCACAACACACACACACAAGTACTCAGACATGGTACTGAACTTCTTAATCCGAAATGCTGACATTATTGAGAGCCAGCAACGTACACGTCACTTCACTTAACTTCACTATACATAGTGTGTTTTACCATTTATTAGAAAATATTAAAATGCATAGTGTTGGAGTTAGTACTCTGCTCCTTCAGGGCAGCTCACTGCCAGAGCTAAGAGTTAGGACTCTGCTCCTTCAGGGCAGCTCACTGCCAGAGCTAAGAGTTAGGACTCTGCTCCTTCAGGGCGGCTCACTGCCAGAGCTAAGAGTTAGGACTCTACTCCTTCAGGGCAGCTCACTGCCAGAGCCAAGAGTTAGGACTCTGCTCCTTCAGGGCAGCTCACTGCCAGAGCCAAGTGTTAGTACTCTGCTCCTTCAGGGCAGCTCACTGCCAGAGCTAAGAGTTAGGACTCTGCTCCTTCAGGGCAGCTCACTGCCAGAGCTAAGAGTTAGGACTCTGCTCCTTCAGGACAGCTCACTGCCAGAGCGAAGAGTTAGGACTCTGCTCCTTCAGGGCAGCTCACTGCCAGAGCTAAGAGTTAGGACTCTACTCCTACAGGGCAGCTCACTGCCAGAGCTGAGTTAGGACTCTGCTCCTTCAGGGCAGCTCACTGCCAGAGCTAAGAGTTAGGACTCTGCTCCTTCAGGGCAGCTCACTGCCAGAGCTAAGAGTTAGGACTCTGCTCCTACAGGGCAGCTCACTGCCAGAGCCAAGAGTTAGGACTCTGCTCCTTCAGGGCAGCTCACTGCCAGAGCTAAGAGTTAGGACTCTGCTCCTTCAGGGCAGCTCACTGCCAGAGCTTAGAGTTAGGACTCTGCTCCTTCAGGGCAGCTCACTGCCAGAGCTAAGAGTTAGGACTCTGCTCCTTCAGGGCAGCTCACTGCCAGAGCTAAGAGTTAGGACTCTGCTCCTTCAGGGCAGCTCACTGCCAGAGCCAAGAGTTAGGACTCTACTCCTACAGGGCAGCTCACTGCCAGAGCCAAGAGTTAGGACTCTGCTCCTTCAGGGCAGCTCACTGCCAGAGCTAAGAGTTAGGACTCTGCTCCTTCAGGGCAGCTCACTGCCAGAGCTAAGAGTTAGGACTCTACTCCTACAGGGCAGCTCACTGCCAGAGCCAAGAGTTAGGACTCTGCTCCTTCAGGGCAGCTCACTGCCAGAGCTTAGAGTTAGGACTCTGCTCCTTCAGGGCAGCTCACTGCCAGAGCTAAGAGTTAGGACTCTGCTCCTTCAGGGCAGCTCACTGCCAGAGCCAAGAGTTAGGACTCTACTCCTACAGGGCAGCTCACTGCCAGAGCCAAGAGTTAGGACTCTGCTCCTTCAGGGCAGCTCACTGCCAGAGCCAAGAGTTAGGACTCTACTCCTTCAGGGCAGCTCATTGCCAGAGCCAAGAGTTAGGACTCTGCTCCTTCAGGGCAGCTCACTGCCAGAGCCAAGAGTTCGGACTCTGCTCCTTCAGGGCAGCTCACTGCCAGAGCTAAGAGTTAGGACTCTGCTCCTTCAGGGCAGCTCACTGCCAGAGCTAAGAGTTAGGACTCTGCTCCTTCAGGGCGGCTCACTGCCAGAGCTAAGAGTTAGGACTCTACTCCTTCAGGGCAGCTCACTGCCAGAGCCAAGAGTTAGGACTCTACTCCTACAGGGCAGCTCACTGCCAGAGCTGAGTTAGGACTCTGCTCCTTCAGGGCAGCTCACTGCCAGAGCTAAGAGTTAGGACTCTGCTCCTTCAGGGCAGCTCACTGCCAGAGCCAAGAGTTAGGACTCTGCTCCTTCAGGGCAGCTCACTGCCAGAGCCAAGAGTTAGAACTCTACTCCTTCAGGGCAGCTCATTGCCAGAGCCAAGAGTTAGGACTCTGCTCCTTCAGGGCAGCTCACTGCCAGAGCCAAGAGTTCGGACTCTGCTCCTTCAGGGCAGCTCACTGCCAGACCAAGAGTTAGGACTCTGCTCCTTCAGGGCAGCTCACTGCCAGAGCCAAGAGTTATGACTCTGCTCCTTCAGGGCAGCTCACTGCCAGAGACAAGAGTTAGGACTCTGCTCCTTCAGGGCAGCTCACTGCCAGAGCTAAGAGTTAGGACTCTGCTCCTACAGGGCAGCTCACTGCCAGAGCCAAGAGTTAGGACTCTGCTCCTTCAGGGCAGCTCACTGCCAGAGCCAAGAGTTAGGACTCTACTCCTACAGGGCAGCTCACTGCCAGAGCCAAGAGTTAGGACTCTGCTCCTTCAGGGCAGCTCACTGCCAGAGCTAAGAGTTAGGACTCTGCTCCTTCAGGGCAGCTCACTGCCAGAGCTAAGAGTTAAGACTCTACTCCTATAGGGCAGCTCACTGCCAGAGCCAAGAGTTAGGACTCTGCTCCTTCAGGGCAGCTCACTGCCAGAGCTAAGAGTTAGGACTCTGCTCCTTCAGGGCAGCTCACTGCCAGAGCTTAGAGTTAGGACTCTGCTCCTTCAGGGCAGCTCACTGCCAGAGCTAAGAGTTAGGACTCTGCTCCTTCAGGGCAGCTCACTGCCAGAGCTAAGAGTTAGGACTCTCCTCCTTCAGGGCAGCTCACTGCCAGAGCCAAGAGTTAGACTCTACTCCTACAGGGCAGCTCACTGCCAGAGCCAAGAGTTAGGACTCTGCTCCTTCAGGGCAGCTCACTGCCAGAGCCAAGAGTTAGGACTCTACTCCTTCAGGGCAGCTCATTGCCAGAGCCAAGAGTTAGGACTCTGCTCCTTCAGGGCAGCTCACTGCCAGAGCCAAGAGTTCGGACTCTGCTCCTTCAGGGCAGCTCACTGCCAGAGCTAAGAGTTAGGACTCTGCTCCTTCAGGGCAGCTCACTGCCAGAGCTAAGAGTTAGGACTCTGCTCCTTCAGGGCGGCTCACTGCCAGAGCTAAGAGTTAGGACTCTACTCCTTCAGGGCAGCTCACTGCCAGAGCCAAGAGTTAGGACTCTACTCCTACAGGGCAGCTCACTGCCAGAGCTGAGTTAGGACTCTGCTCCTTCAGGGCAGCTCACTGCCAGAGCTAAGAGTTAGGACTCTGCTCCTTCAGGGCAGCTCACTGCCAGAGCCAAGAGTTAGGACTCTGCTCCTTCAGGGCAGCTCACTGCCAGAGCCAAGAGTTAGAACTCTACTCCTTCAGGGCAGCTCATTGCCAGAGCCAAGAGTTAGGACTCTGCTCCTTCAGGGCAGCTCACTGCCAGAGCCAAGAGTTCGGACTCTGCTCCTTCAGGGCAGCTCACTGCCAGACCAAGAGTTAGGACTCTGCTCCTTCAGGGCAGCTCACTGCCAGAGCCAAGAGTTATGACTCTGCTCCTTCAGGGCAGCTCACTGCCAGAGACAAGAGTTAGGACTCTGCTCCTTCAGGGCAGCTCACTGCCAGAGCCAAGAGTTAGGACTCTGCTCCTTCAGGGCAGCTCACTGCCAGAGCTAAGAGTTAGGACTCTGCTCCTTCAGGGCGGCTCACTGCCAGAGCTAAGAGTTAGGACTCTACTCCTTCAGGGCAGCTCACTGCCAGAGCCAAGAGTTAGGACTCTGCTCCTTCAGGGCAGCTCACTGCCAGAGCCAAGTGTTAGTACTCTGCTCCTTCAGGGCAGCTCACTGCCAGAGCTAAGAGTTAGGACTCTGCTCCTCCAGGGCAGCTCACTGCCAGAGCTAAGAGTTAGGACTCTGCTCCTTCAGGACAGCTCACTGCCAGAGCGAAGAGTTAGGACTCTGCTCCTTCAGGGCAGCTCACTGCCAGAGCTAAGAGTTAGGACTCTACTCCTACAGGGCAGCTCACTGCCAGAGCTGAGTTAGGACTCTGCTCCTTCAGGGCAGCTCACTGCCAGAGCTAAGAGTTAGGACTCTGCTCCTTCAGGGCAGCTCACTGCCAGATCTAAGAGTTAGGACTCTGCTCCTACAGGGCAGCTCACTGCCAGAGCCAAGAGTTAGGACTCTGCTCCTTCAGGGCAGCTCACTGCCAGAGCTAAGAGTTAGCACTCTGCTCCTTCAGGGCAGCTCACTGCCAGAGCTTAGAGTTAGGACTCTGCTCCTTCAGGGCAGCTCACTGCCAGAGCGAAGAGTTAGGACTCTGCTCCTTCAGGGCAGCTCACTGCCAGAGCTAAGAGTTAGGACTCTGCTCCTTCAGGGCAGCTCACTGCCAGAGCTAAGAAGAGCTCCTTCAGGGCAGACTGCCAGAGCCAAGAGTTAGGACCTACTCCTACAGGGCAGCTCACTGCCAGAGCCAAGAGTTAGGACTCTACTCCTACAGGGCAGCTCACTGCCAGAGCCAAGAGTTCGGACTCTGCTCCTTCAGGGCAGCTCACTGCCAGAGCTAAGAGTTAGGACTCTGCTCCTTCAGGGCAGCTCACTGCCAGAGCTAAGAGTTAGGACTCTGCTCCTTCAGGGCGGCTCACTGCCAGAGCTAAGAGTTAGGACTCTACTCCTTCAGGGCAGCTCACTGCCAGAGCCAAGAGTTAGGACTCTACTCCTACAGGGCAGCTCACTGCCAGAGCTGAGTTAGGACTCTGCTCCTTCAGGGCAGCTCACTGCCAGAGCTAAGAGTTAGGACTCTGCTCCTTCAGGGCAGCTCACTGCCAGAGCCAAGAGTTAGGACTCTGCTCCTTCAGGGCAGCTCACTGCCAGAGCCAAGAGTTAGGACTCTACTCCTTCAGGGCAGCTCATTGCCAGAGCCAAGAGTTAGGACTCTGCTCCTTCAGGGCAGCTCACTGCCAGAGCCAAGAGTTCGGACTCTGCTCCTTCAGGGCAGCTCACTGCCAGACCAAGAGTTAGGACTCTGCTCCTTCAGGGAAGCTCACTGCCAGAGCCAAGAGTTATGACTCTGCTCCTTCAGGGCAGCTCACTGCCAGAGACAAGAGTTAGGACTCTGCTCCTTCAGGGCAGCTCACTGCCAGAGCCAAGAGTTAGGACTCTACTCCTTCAGGGCAGCTCACTGCCAGAGACAAGAGTTAGACTCTGCTCCTTCAGGGCAGCTCACTGCCAGAGCTAAGAGTTAGGACTCTGCTCCTTCAGGGCGGCTCACTGCCAGAGCTAAGAGTTAGGACTCTACTCCTTCAGGGCAGCTCACTGCCAGAGCCAAGAGTTAGGACTCTGCTCCTTCAGGGCAGCTCACTGCCAGAGCCAAGTGTTAGTACTCTGCTCCTTCAGGGCAGCTCACTGCCAGAGCTAAGAGTTAGGACTCTGCTCCTTCAGGGCAGCTCACTGCCAGAGCTAAGAGTTAGGACTCTGCTCCTTCAGGACAGCTCACTGCCAGAGCGAAGAGTTAGGACTCTGCTCCTTCAGGGCAGCTCACTGCCAGAGCTAAGAGTTAGGACTCTACTCCTACAGGGCAGCTCACTGCCAGAGCTGAGTTAGGACTCTGCTCCTTCAGGGCAGCTCACTGCCAGAGCTAAGAGTTAGGACTCTGCTCCTTCAGGGCAGCTCACTGCCAGAGCTAAGAGTTAGGACTCTGCTCCTACAGGGCAGCTCACTGCCAGAGCCAAGAGTTAGGACTCTGCTCCTTCAGGGCAGCTCACTGCCAGAGCTTAGAGTTAGGACTCTGCTCCTTCAGGGCAGCTCACTGCCAGAGCTAAGAGTTAGGACTCTGCTCCTTCAGGGCAGCTCACTGCCAGAGCTAAGAGTTAGGACTCTGCTCCTTCAGGGCAGCTCACTGCCAGAGCCAAGAGTTAGGACTCTACTCCTACAGGGCAGCTCACTGCCAGAGCCAAGAGTTAGGACTCTGCTCCTTCAGGGCAGCTCACTGCCAGAGCTAAGAGTTAGGACTCTGCTCCTTCAGGGCAGCTCACTGCCAGAGCTAAGAGTTAGGACTCTACTCCTACAGGGCAGCTCACTGCCAGAGCCAAGAGTTAGGACTCTGCTCCTTCAGGGCAGCTCACTGCCAGAGCTAAGAGTTAAGACTCTGCTCCTTCAGGGCAGCTCACTGCCAGAGCTTAGAGTTAGGACTCTGCTCCTTCAGGGCAGCTCACTGCCAGAGCTAAGAGTTAGGACTCTGCTCCTTCAGGGCAGCTCACTGCCAGAGCCAAGAGTTAGGACTCTGCTCCTTCAGGGCAGCTCACTGCCAGAGACAAGAGTTAGGACTCTGCTCCTTCAGGGCAGCTCACTGCCAGAGCTAAGAGTTAGGACTCTGCTCCTTCAGGGCAGCTCACTGCCAGAGCCAAGAGTTAGGACTCTACTCCTTCAGGGCAGCTCACTGCCAGAGACAAGAGTTAGGACTCTGCTCCTTCAGGGCAGCTCACTGCCAGAGCTAAGAGTTAGGACTCTGCTCCTTCAGGGCGGCTCACTGCCAGAGCTAAGAGTTAGGACTCTACTCCTTCAGGGCAGCTCACTGCCAGAGCCAAGAGTTAGGACTCTGCTCCTTCAGGGCAGCTCACTGCCAGAGCCAAGTGTTAGTACTCTGCTCCTTCAGGGCAGCTCACTGCCAGAGCTAAGAGTTAGGACTCTGCTCCTTCAGGGCAGCTCACTGCCAGAGCTAAGAGTTAGGGCTCTGCTCCTTCAGGACAGCTCACTGCCAGAGCGAAGAGTTAGGACTCTGCTCCTTCAGGGCAGCTCACTGCCAGAGCAAAGAGTTAGGACTCTACTCCTACAGGGCAGCTCACTGCCAGAGCTGAGTTAGGACTCTGCTCCTTCAGGGCAGCTCACTGCCAGAGCTAAGAGTTAGGACTCTGCTCCTTCAGGGCAGCTCACTGCCAGAGCTAAGAGTTAGGACTCTGCTCCTACAGGGCAGCTCACTGCCAGAGCCAAGAGTTAGGACTCTGCTCCTTCAGGGCAGCTCACTGCCAGAGCTTAGAGTTAGGACTCTGCTCCTTCAGGGCAGCTCACTGCCAGAGCTAAGAGTTAGGACTCTGCTCCTTCAGGGCAGCTCACTGCCAGAGCTAAGAGTTAGGACTCTGCTCCTTCAGGGCAGCTCACTGCCAGAGCCAAGAGTTAGGACTCTACTCCTACAGGGCAGCTCACTGCCAGAGCTGAGTTAGGACTCTGCTCCTTCAGGGCAGCTCACTGCCAGAGCTAAGAGTTAGGACTCTGCTCCTTCAGGGCAGCTCACTGCCAGAGCCAAGAGTTAGGACTCTGCTCCTTCAGGGCAGCTCACTGCCAGAGCCAAGAGTTAGGACTCTACTCCTTCAGGGCAGCTCATTGCCAGAGCCAAGAGTTAGGACTCTGCTCCTTCAGGGCAGCTCACTGCCAGAGCCAAGAGTTCGGACTCTGCTCCTTCAGGGCAGCTCACTGCCAGACCAAGAGTTAGGACTCTGCTCCTTCAGGGCAGCTCACTGCCAGAGCCAAGAGTTATGACTCTGCTCCTTCAGGGCAGCTCACTGCCAGAGACAAGAGTTAGGACTCTGCTCCTTCAGGGCAGCTCACTGCCAGAGCCAAGAGTTAGGACTCTACTCCTTCAGGGCAGCTCACTGCCAGAGACAAGAGTTAGGACTCTGCTCCTTCAGGGCAGCTCACTGCCAGAGCTAAGAGTTAGGACTCTGCTCCTTCAGGGCGGCTCACTGCCAGAGCTAAGAGTTAGGACTCTACTCCTTCAGGGCAGCTCACTGCCAGAGCCAAGAGTTAGGACTCTGCTCCTTCAGGGCAGCTCACTGCCAGAGCCAAGTGTTAGTACTCTGCTCCTTCAGGGCAGCTCACTGCCAGAGCTAAGAGTTAGGACTCTGCTCCTTCAGGGCAGCTCACTGCCAGAGCTAAGAGTTAGGACTCTGCTCCTTCAGGACAGCTCACTGCCAGAGCGAAGAGTTAGGACTCTGCTCCTTCAGGGCAGCTCACTGCCAGAGCTAAGAGTTAGACTCTACTCCTACAGGGCAGCTCACTGCCAGAGCTGAGTTAGGACTCTGCTCCTTCAGGGCAGCTCACTGCCAGAGCTAAGAGTTAGGACTCTGCTCCTTCAGGGCAGCTCACTGCCAGAGCTAAGAGTTAGGACTCTGCTCCTACAGGGCAGCTCACTGCCAGAGCCAAGAGTTAGGACTCTGCTCCTTCAGGGCAGCTCACTGCCAGAGCTTAGAGTTAGGACTCTGCTCCTTCAGGGCAGCTCACTGCCAGAGCTAAGAGTTAGGACTCTGCTCCTTCAGGGCAGCTCACTGCCAGAGCTAAGAGTTAGGACTCTGCTCCTTCAGGGCAGCTCACTGCCAGAGCCAAGAGTTAGGACTCTACTCCTACAGGGCAGCTCACTGCCAGAGCCAAGAGTTAGGACTCTGCTCCTTCAGGGCAGCTCACTGCCAGAGCTAAGAGTTAGGACTCTGCTCCTTCAGGGCAGCTCACTGCCAGAGCTAAGAGTTAGGACTCTACTCCTACAGGGCAGCTCACTGCCAGAGCCAAGAGTTAGGACTCTGCTCCTTCAGGGCAGCTCACTGCCAGAGCTAAGAGTTAGGACTCTGCTCCTTCAGGGCAGCTCACTGCCAGAGCTTAGAGTTAGGACTCTGCTCCTTCAGGGCAGCTCACTGCCAGAGCTAAGAGTTAGGACTCTGCTCCTTCAGGGCAGCTCACTGCCAGAGCCAAGAGTTAGGACTCTACTCCTTCAGGGCAGCTCACTGCCAGAGACAAGAGTTAGGACTCTGCTCCTTCAGGGCAGCTCACTGCCAGAGCTAAGAGTTAGGACTCTGCTCCTTCAGGGCAGCTCACTGCCAGAGCCAAGAGTTGCCAGAGCAGAGCTAAGAGTTAGGAGTTCAGGGCAGCTCACTGCCAGAGCTAAGAGTTACTCCTTCAGGGCAGCTCACTGCCAGAGCAAGAGTTAGGACTCTGCTCCTTCAGGGCAGCTCACTGCCAGAGCCAAGAGTTAGTACTCTGCTCCTTCAGGGCAGCTCACTGCCAGAGCTAAGAGTTAGGACTCTGCTCCTTCAGGGCAGCTCACTGCCAGAGCTAAGAGTTAGGACTCTCTGCTCCTTCAGGACAGCTCACTGCCAGAGCGAAGAGTTAGGACTCTGCTCCTTCAGGGCAGCTCACTGCCAGAGCAAAGAGTTAGGACTCTACTCCTACAGGGCAGCTCACTGCCAGAGCTGAGTTAGGACTCTGCTCCTTCAGGGCAGCTCACTGCCAGAGCTAAGAGTTAGGACTCTGCTCCTTCAGGGCAGCTCACTGCCAGAGCTAAGAGTTAGGACTCTGCTCCTACAGGGCAGCTCACTGCCAGAGCCAAGAGTTAGGACTCTGCTCCTTCAGGGCAGCTCACTGCCAGAGCTTAGAGTTAGGACTCTGCTCCTTCAGGGCAGCTCACTGCCAGAGCTAAGAGTTAGGACTCTGCTCCTTCAGGGCAGCTCACTGCCAGAGCTAAGAGTTAGGACTCTGCTCCTTCAGGGCAGCTCACTGCCAGAGCCAAGAGTTAGGACTCTACTCCTACAGGGCAGCTCACTGCCAGAGCCAAGAGTTAGGACTCTGCTCCTTCAGGGCAGCTCACTGCCAGAGCTAAGAGTTAGGACTCTGCTCCTTCAGGGCAGCTCACTGCCAGAGCTAAGAGTTAGGACTCTACTCCTACAGGGCAGCTCACTGCCAGAGCCAAGAGTTAGGACTCTGCTCCTTCAGGGCAGCTCACTGCCAGAGCTAAGAGTTAGGACTCTGCTCCTTCAGGGCAGCTCACTGCCAGAGCTTAGAGTTAGGACTCTGCTCCTTCAGGGCAGCTCACTGCCAGAGCTAAAAGTTAGGACTCTGCTCCTTCAGGGCAGCTCACTGCCAGAGCTAAGAGTTAGGACTCTGCTCCTTCAGGGCAGCTCACTGCCAGAGCCAAGAGTTAGGACTCTACTCCTACAGGGCAGCTCACTGCCAGAGCCAAGAGTTAGGACTCTGCTCCTTCAGGGCAGCTCACTGCCAGAGCCAAGAGTTAGGACTCTACTCCTTCAGGGCAGCTCATTGCCAGAGCCAAGAGTTAGGACTCTGCTCCTTCAGGGCAGCTCACTGCCAGAGCCAAGAGTTCGGACTCTGCTCCTTCAGGGCAGCTCACTGCCAGAGCTAAGAGTTAGGACTCTGCTCCAGGGCAGCTTACTGCCAGAGCTAAGAGTTAGGACTCTGCTCCTTCAGGGCGGCTCACTGCCAGAGCTAAGAGTTAGGACTCTACTCCTTCAGGGCAGCTCACTGCCAGAGCCAAGAGTTAGGACTCTACTCCTACAGGGCAGCTCACTGCCAGAGCTGAGTTAGGACTCTGCTCCTTCAGGGCAGCTCACTGCCAGAGCTAAGAGTTAGGACTCTGCTCCTTCAGGGCAGCTCACTGCCAGAGCCAAGAGTTAGGACTCTGCTCCTTCAGGGCAGCTCACTGCCAGAGCCAAGAGTTAGGACTCTACTCCTTCAGGGCAGCTCATTGCCAGAGCCAAGAGTTAGGACTCTGCTCCTTCAGGGCAGCTCACTGCCAGAGCCAAGAGTTCGGACTCTGCTCCTTCAGGGCAGCTCACTGCCAGACCAAGAGTTAGGACTCTGCTCCTTCAGGGCAGCTCACTGCCAGAGTCAAGAGTTATGACTCTGCTCCTTCAGGGCAGCTCACTGCCAGAGACAAGAGTTAGGACTCTGCTCCTTCAGGGCAGCTCACTGCCAGAGCCAAGAGTTAGGACTCTACTCCTTCAGGGCAGCTCACTGCCAGAGACAAGAGTTAGGACTCTGCTCCTTCAGGGCAGCTCACTGCCAGACCAAGAGTTAGGACTCTGCTCCTTCAGGGCAGCTCACTGCCAGAGCCAAGAGTTATGACTCTGCTCCTTCAGGGCAGCTCACTGCCAGAGACAAGAGTTAGGACTCTGCTCCTTCAGGGCAGCTCACTGCCAGAGCCAAGAGTTAGGACTCTACTCCTTCAGGGCAGCTCACTGCCAGAGACAAGAGTTAGACTCTGCTCCTTCAGGGCAGCTCACTGCCAGAGCTAAGAGTTAGGACTCTGCTCCTTCAGGGCGGCTCACTGCCAGAGCTAAGAGTTAGGACTCTACTCCTTCAGGGCAGCTCACTGCCAGAGCCAAGAGTTAGGACTCTGCTCCTTCAGGGCAGCTCACTGCCAGAGCCAAGTGTTAGTACTCTGCTCCTTCAGGGCAGGTCACTGCCAGAGCTAAGAGTTAGGACTCTGCTCCTTCAGGGCAGCTCACTGCCAGAGCTAAGAGTTAGGACTCTGCTCCTTCAGGACAGCTCACTGCCAGAGCGAAGAGTTAGGACTCTGCTCCTTCAGGGCAGCTCACTGCCAGAGCTAAGAGTTAGGACTCTACTCCAACAGGGCAGCTCACTGCCAGAGCTGAGTTAGGACTCTGCTCCTTCAGGGCAGCTCACTGCCAGAGCTAAGAGTTAGGACTCTGCTCCTTCAGGGCAGCTCACTGCCAGAGCTAAGAGTTAGGACTCTGCTTCTACAGGGCAGCTCACTGCCAGAGCCAAGAGTTAGGACTCTGCTCCTTCAGGGCAGCTCACTGCCAGAGCTAAGAGTTAGGACTCTGCTCCTTCAGGGCAGCTCACTGCCAGAGCTTAGAGTTAGGACTCTGCTCCTTCAGGGCAGCTCACTGCCAGACCAAGAGTTAGGACTCTGCTCCTTCAGGGCAGCTCACTGCCAGAGCCAAGAGTTATGACTCTGCTCCTTCAGGGCAGCTCACTGCCAGAGACAAGAGTTAGGACTCTGCTCCTTCAGGGCAGCTCACTGCCAGAGCCAAGAGTTAGACTCTACTCCTTCAGGGCAGCTCACTGCCAGAGACAAGAGTTAGGACTCTGCTCCTTCAGGGCAGCTCACTGCCAGAGCTAAGAGTTAGGACTCTGCTCCTTCAGGGCGGCTCACTGACAGAGCTAAGAGTTAGGACTCTACTCCTTCAGGGCAGCTCACTGCCAGAGCCAAGAGTTAGGACTCTGCTCCTTCAGGGCAGCTCACTGCCAGAGCCAAGTGTTAGTACTCTGCTCCTTCAGGGCAGCTCACTGCCAGAGCTAAGAGTTAGGACTCTGCTCCTTCAGGGCAGCTCACTGCCAGAGCTAAGAGTTAGGACTCTGCTCCTTCAGGACAGCTCACTGCCAGAGCGAAGAGTTAGGACTCTGCTCCTTCAGGGCAGCTCACTGCCAGAGCTAAGAGTTAGGACTCTACTCCTACAGGGCAGCTCACTGCCAGAGCTGAGTTAGGACTCTACTCCTACAGGGCAGCTCACTGCCAGAGCCAAGAGTTAGGACTCTGCTCCTTCAGGGCAGCTCACTGCCAGAGCTAAGAGTTAGGACTCTGCTCCTTCAGGGCAGCTCACTGCCAGAGCTTAGAGTTAGGACTCTGCTCCTTCAGGGCAGCTCACTGCCAGAGCTAAAAGTTAGGACTCTGCTCCTTCAGGGCAGCTCACTGCCAGAGCTAAGAGTTAGGACTCTGCTCCTTCAGGGCAGCTCACTGCCAGAGCCAAGAGTTAGGACTCTACTCCTACAGGGCAGCTCACTGCCAGAGCCAAGAGTTAGGACTCTGCTCCTTCAGGGCAGCTCACTGCCAGAGCCAAGAGTTAGGACTCTACTCCTTCAGGGCAGCTCATTGCCAGAGCCAAGAGTTAGGACTCTGCTCCTTCAGGGCAGCTCACTGCCAGAGCCAAGAGTTCGGACTCTGCTCCTTCAGGGCAGCTCACTGCCAGAGCTAAGAGTTAGGACTCTGCTCCAGGGCAGCTTACTGCCAGAGCTAAGAGTTAGGACTCTGCTCCTTCAGGGCGGCTCACTGCCAGAGCTAAGAGTTAGGACTCTACTCCTTCAGGGCAGCTCACTGCCAGAGCCAAGAGTTAGGACTCTACTCCTACAGGGCAGCTCACTGCCAGAGCTGAGTTAGGACTCTGCTCCTTCAGGGCAGCTCACTGCCAGAGCTAAGAGTTAGGACTCTGCTCCTTCAGGGCAGCTCACTGCCAGAGCCAAGAGTTAGGACTCTGCTCCTTCAGGGCAGCTCACTGCCAGAGCCAAGAGTTAGGACTCTACTCCTTCAGGGCAGCTCATTGCCAGAGCCAAGAGTTAGGACTCTGCTCCTTCAGGGCAGCTCACTGCCAGAGCCAAGAGTTCGGACTCTGCTCCTTCAGGGCAGCTCACTGCCAGACCAAGAGTTAGGACTCTGCTCCTTCAGGGCAGCTCACTGCCAGAGTCAAGAGTTATGACTCTGCTCCTTCAGGGCAGCTCACTGCCAGAGACAAGAGTTAGGACTCTGCTCCTTCAGGGCAGCTCACTGCCAGAGCCAAGAGTTAGGACTCTACTCCTTCAGGGCAGCTCACTGCCAGAGACAAGAGTTAGGACTCTGCTCCTTCAGGGCAGCTCACTGCCAGACCAAGAGTTAGGACTCTGCTCCTTCAGGGCAGCTCACTGCCAGAGCCAAGAGTTATGACTCTGCTCCTTCAGGGCAGCTCACTGCCAGAGACAAGAGTTAGGACTCTGCTCCTTCAGGGCAGCTCACTGCCAGAGCCAAGAGTTAGGACTCTACTCCTTCAGGGCAGCTCACTGCCAGAGACAAGAGTTAGGACTCTGCTCCTTCAGGGCAGCTCACTGCCAGAGCTAAGAGTTAGGACTCTGCTCCTTCAGGGCGGCTCACTGCCAGAGCTAAGAGTTAGGACTCTACTCCTTCAGGGCAGCTCACTGCCAGAGCCAAGAGTTAGGACTCTGCTCCTTCAGGGCAGCTCACTGCCAGAGCCAAGTGTTAGTACTCTGCTCCTTCAGGGCAGGTCACTGCCAGAGCTAAGAGTTAGGACTCTGCTCCTTCAGGGCAGCTCACTGCCAGAGCTAAGAGTTAGGACTCTGCTCCTTCAGGACAGCTCACTGCCAGAGCGAAGAGTTAGGACTCTGCTCCTTCAGGGCAGCTCACTGCCAGAGCTAAGAGTTAGGACTCTACTCCAACAGGGCAGCTCACTGCCAGAGCTGAGTTAGGACTCTGCTCCTTCAGGGCAGCTCACTGCCAGAGCTAAGAGTTAGGACTCTGCTCCTTCAGGGCAGCTCACTGCCAGAGCTAAGAGTTAGGACTCTGCTTCTACAGGGCAGCTCACTGCCAGAGCCAAGAGTTAGGACTCTGCTCCTTCAGGGCAGCTCACTGCCAGAGCTAAGAGTTAGGACTCTGCTCCTTCAGGGCAGCTCACTGCCAGAGCTTAGAGTTAGGACTCTGCTCCTTCAGGGCAGCTCACTGCCAGACCAAGAGTTAGGACTCTGCTCCTTCAGGGCAGCTCACTGCCAGAGCCAAGAGTTATGACTCTGCTCCTTCAGGGCAGCTCACTGCCAGAGACAAGAGTTAGGACTCTGCTCCTTCAGGGCAGCTCACTGCCAGAGCCAAGAGTTAGGACTCTACTCCTTCAGGGCAGCTCACTGCCAGAGACAAGAGTTAGGACTCTGCTCCTTCAGGGCAGCTCACTGCCAGAGCTAAGAGTTAGGACTCTGCTCCTTCAGGGCGGCTCACTGACAGAGCTAAGAGTTAGGACTCTACTCCTTCAGGGCAGCTCACTGCCAGAGCCAAGAGTTAGGACTCTGCTCCTTCAGGGCAGCTCACTGCCAGAGCCAAGTGTTAGTACTCTGCTCCTTCAGGGCAGCTCACTGCCAGAGCTAAGAGTTAGGACTCTGCTCCTTCAGGGCAGCTCACTGCCAGAGCTAAGAGTTAGGACTCTGCTCCTTCAGGACAGCTCACTGCCAGAGCGAAGAGTTAGGACTCTGCTCCTTCAGGGCAGCTCACTGCCAGAGCTAAGAGTTAGGACTCTACTCCTACAGGGCAGCTCACTGCCAGAGCTGAGTTAGGACTCTGCTCCTTCAGGGCAGCTCACTGCCAGAGCTAAGAGTTAGGACTCTGCTCCTTCAGGGCAGCTCACTGCCAGAGCTAAGAGTTAGGACTCTGCTCCTACAGGGCAGCTCACTGCCAGAGCCAAGAGTTAGGACTCTGCTCCTTCAGGGCAGCTCACTGCCAGAGCTAAGAGTTAGGACTCTGCTCCTTCAGGGCAGCTCACTGCCAGAGCTTAGAGTTAGGACTCTGCTCCTTCAGGGCAGCTCACTGCCAGAGCCAAGAGTTAGGACTCTACTCCTACAGGGCAGCTCACTGCCAGAGCCAAGAGTTAGGACTCTGCTCCTTCAGGGCAGCTCACTGCCAGAGCTAAGAGTTAGGACTCCGCTCCTTCAGGGCAGCTCACTGCCAGAGCTAAGAGTTAGGACTCTGCTCCTTCAGGGCAGCTCACTGCCAGAGCTAAGAGTTAGGACTCTACTCCTACAGGGCAGCTCACTGCCAGAGCCAAGAGTTAGGACTCTGCTCCTTCAGGGCAGCTCACTGCCAGAGCTAAGAGTTAGGACTCTGCTCCTTCAGGGCAGCTCACTGCCAGAGCTTAGAGTTAGGACTCTGCTCCTTCAGAGAAGCTCACTGCCAGAGCTAAGAGTTAGGACTCTGCTCCTTCAGGGCAGCTCACTGCCAGAGCTAAGAGTTAGGACTCTGCTCCTTCAGGGCAGCTCACTGCCAGAGCCAAGAGTTAGGACTCTACTCCTACAGGGCAGCTCACTGCCAGAGCCAAGAGTTAGGACTCTGCTCCTTCAGGGCAGCTCACTGCCAGAGCCAAGAGTTAGGACTCTACTCCTTCAGGGCAGCTCATTGCCAGAGCCAAGAGTTAGGACTCTGCTCCTTCAGGGCAGCTCACTGCCAGAGCCAAGAGTTCGGACTGTGCTCCTTCAGGGCAGCTCACTGCCAGAGCTAAGAGTTAGGACTCTGCTCCTTCAGGGCAGCTCACTGCCAGAGCTAAGAGTTAGGACTCTATTCCTACAGGGCAGCTCACTGCCAGAGCCAAGAGTTAGGACTCTACTCCTACAGGGCAGCTCACTGCCAGAGCCAAGAGTTAGGACTCTGCTCCTTCAGGGCAGCTCACTGCCAGAGCTAAGAGTTAGGACTCTGCTCCTTCAGGGCAGCTCACTGCCAGAGCTAAGAGTTAGGACTCTGCTCCTTCAGGGCAGCTCACTGCCAGAGCTAAGAGTTAGGACTCTGCTCCTTCAGGGCAGCTCACTGCCAGAGCCAAGAGTTAGGACTCTACTCCTACAGGGCAGCTCACTGCCAGAGCCAAGAGTTAGGACTCTGCTCCTTCAGGGCAGCTCACTGCCAGAGCCAAGAGTTAGGACTCTACTCCTTCAGGGCAGCTCATTGCCAGAGCCAAGAGTTAGGACTCTGCTCCTTCAGGGCAGCTCACTGCCAGAGCTAAGAGTTCGGACTCTGCTCCTTCAGGGCAGCTCACTGCCAGAGCTAAGAGTTAGACTCTTCCAGGACTGCCAGAGCTAAGAGTTAGGACTCTGCTCCTTCAGGGCAGCTCACTGCCAGAGCTAAGAGTTAGGACTCTACTCCTTCAGGGCAGCTCACTGCCAGAGCTGAGTTAGGACTCTGCTCCTTCAGGGCAGCTCACTGCCAGAGTCAAGAGTTATGACTCTGCTCCTTCAAGGCAGCTCACTGCCAGAGACAAGAGTTAGGACTCTGCTCCTTCAGGGCAGCTCACTGCCAGAGCCAAGAGTTAGGACTCTACTCCTTCAGGGCAGCTCACTGCCAGAGACAAGAGTTAGGACTCTGCTCCTTCAGGGCAGCTCACTGCCAGACCAAGAGTTAGGACTCTGCTCCTTCAGGGCAGCTCACTGCCAGAGCCAAGAGTTATGACTCTGCTCCTTCAGGGCAGCTCACTGCCAGAGACAAGAGTTAGGACTCTGCTCCTTCAGGGCAGCTCACTGCCAGAGCCAAGAGTTAGGACTCTACTCCTTCAGGGCAGCTCACTGCCAGAGACAAGAGTTAGGACTCTGCTCCTTCAGGGCAGCTCACTGCCAGAGCTAAGAGTTAGGACTCTGCTCCTTCAGGGCGGCTCACTGCCAGAGCTAAGAGTTAGGACTCTACTCCTTCAGGGCAGCTCACTGCCAGAGCCAAGAGTTAGGACTCTGCTCCTTCAGGGCAGCTCACTGCCAGAGCCAAGTGTTAGTACTCTGCTCCTTCAGGGCAGCTCACTGCCAGAGCTAAGAGTTAGGACTCTGCTCCTTCAGGGCAGCTCACTGCCAGAGCTAAGAGTTAGGACTCTGCTCCTTCAGGACAGCTCACTGCCAGAGCGAAGAGTTAGGACTCTGCTCCTTCAGGGCAGCTCACTGCCAGAGCTAAGAGTTAGGACTCTACTCCTACAGGGCAGCTCACTGCCAGAGCTGAGTTAGGACTCTGCTCCTTCAGGGCAGCTCACTGCCAGAGCTAAGAGTTAGGACTCTGCTCCTTCAGGGCAGCTCACTGCCAGAGCTAAGAGTTAGGACTCTGCTCCTACAGGGCAGCTCACTGCCAGAGCCAAGAGTTAGGACTCTGCTCCTTCAGGGCAGCTCACTGCCAGAGCTAAGAGTTAGGACTCTGCTCCTTCAGGGCAGCTCACTGCCAGAGCTTAGAGTTAGGACTCTGCTCCTTCAGGGCAGCTCACTGCCAGAGCCAAGAGTTAGGACTCTACTCCTACAGGGCAGCTCACTGCCAGAGCCAAGAGTTAGGACTCTGCTCCTTCAGGGCAGCTCACTGCCAGAGCTAAGAGTTAGGACTCTGCTCCTACAGGGCAGCTCACTGCCAGAGCCAAGAGTTAGGACTCTGCTCCTTCAGGGCAGCTCACTGCCAGAGCTAAGAGTTAGGACTCTGCTCCTTCAGGGCAGCTCACTGCCAGAGCTTAGAGTTAGGACTCTGCTCCTTCAGGGCAGCTCACTGCCAGAGCCAAGAGTTAGGACTCTACTCCTACAGGGCAGCTCACTGCCAGAGCCAAGAGTTAGGACTCTGCTCCTTCAGGGCAGCTCACTGCCAGAGCTAAGAGTTAGGACTCCGCTCCTTCAGGGCAGCTCACTGCCAGAGCTAAGAGTTAGGACTCTGCTCCTTCAGGGCAGCTCACTGCCAGAGCTAAGAGTTAGGACTCTACTCCTACAGGGCAGCTCACTGCCAGAGCCAAGAGTTAGGACTCTGCTCCTTCAGGGCAGCTCACTGCCAGAGCTAAGAGTTAGGACTCTGCTCCTTCAGGGCAGCTCACTGCCAGAGCTTAGAGTTAGGACTCTGCTCCTTCAGAGAAGCTCACTGCCAGAGCTAAGAGTTAGGACTCTGCTCCTTCAGGGCAGCTCACTGCCAGAGCTAAGAGTTAGGACTCTGCTCCTTCAGGGCAGCTCACTGCCAGAGCCAAGAGTTAGGACTCTACTCCTACAGGGCAGCTCACTGCCAGAGCCAAGAGTTAGGACTCTGCTCCTTCAGGGCAGCTCACTGCCAGAGCCAAGAGTTAGGACTCTACTCCTTCAGGGCAGCTCATTGCCAGAGCCAAGAGTTAGGACTCTGCTCCTTCAGGGCAGCTCACTGCCAGAGCCAAGAGTTCGGACTCTGCTCCTTCAGGGCAGCTCACTGCCAGAGCTAAGAGTTAGGACTCTGCTCCAGGGCAGCTTACTGCCAGAGCTAAGAGTTAGGACTCTGCTCCTTCAGGGCGGCTCACTGCCAGAGCTAAGAGTTAGGACTCTACTCCTTCAGGGCAGCTCACTGCCAGAGCCAAGAGTTAGGACTCTACTCCTACAGGGCAGCTCACTGCCAGAGCTGAGTTAGGACTCTGCTCCTTCAGGGCAGCTCACTGCCAGAGTCAAGAGTTATGACTCTGCTCCTTCAGGGCAGCTCACTGCCAGAGACAAGAGTTAGGACTCTGCTCCTTCAGGGCAGCTCACTGCCAGAGCCAAGAGTTAGGACTCTACTCCTTCAGGGCAGCTCACTGCCAGAGACAAGAGTTAGGACTCTGCTCCTTCAGGGCAGCTCACTGCCAGACCAAGAGTTAGGACTCTGCTCCTTCAGGGCAGCTCACTGCCAGAGCCAAGAGTTATGACTCTGCTCCTTCAGGGCAGCTCACTGCCAGAGACAAGAGTTAGGACTCTGCTCCTTCAGGGCAGCTCACTGCCAGAGCCAAGAGTTAGGACTCTACTCCTTCAGGGCAGCTCACTGCCAGAGACAAGAGTTAGGACTCTGCTCCTTCAGGGCAGCTCACTGCCAGAGCTAAGAGTTAGGACTCTGCTCCTTCAGGGCGGCTCACTGCCAGAGCTAAGAGTTAGGACTCTACTCCTTCAGGGCAGCTCACTGCCAGAGCCAAGAGTTAGGACTCTGCTCCTTCAGGGCAGCTCACTGCCAGAGCCAAGTGTTAGTACTCTGCTCCTTCAGGGCAGCTCACTGCCAGAGCTAAGAGTTAGGACTCTGCTCCTTCAGGGCAGCTCACTGCCAGAGCTAAGAGTTAGGACTCTGCTCCTTCAGGACAGCTCACTGCCAGAGCGAAGAGTTAGGACTCTGCTCCTTCAGGGCAGCTCACTGCCAGAGCTAAGAGTTAGGACTCTACTCCTACAGGGCAGCTCACTGCCAGAGCTGAGTTAGGACTCTGCTCCTTCAGGGCAGCTCACTGCCAGAGCTAAGAGTTAGGACTCTGCTCCTTCAGGGCGGCTCACTGCCAGAGCTAAGAGTTAGGACTCTACTCCTTCAGGGCAGCTCACTGCCAGAGCCAAGAGTTAGGACTCTACTCCTACAGGGCAGCTCACTGCCAGAGCTGAGTTAGGACTCTGCTCCTTCAGGGCAGCTCACTGCCAGAGTCAAGAGTTATGACTCTGCTCCTTCAGGGC
This sequence comes from Oncorhynchus gorbuscha, assembly GCF_021184085.1. Lineage (NCBI taxonomy): Eukaryota > Metazoa > Chordata > Actinopteri > Salmoniformes > Salmonidae > Oncorhynchus > Oncorhynchus gorbuscha. The sequence goes on from NC_060177.1 coordinate 8,134,557, forward strand.
AGCTCACTGCCAGAGACAAGAGTTAGGACTCTGCTCCTTCAGGGCAGCTCACTGCCAGAGCCAAGAGTTAGGACTCTACTCCTTCAGGGCAGCTCACTGCCAGAGACAAGAGTTAGGACTCTGCTCCTTCAGGGCAGCTCACTGCCAGACCAAGAGTTAGGACTCTGCTCCTTCAGGGCAGCTCACTGCCAGAGCCAAGAGTTATGACTCTGCTCCTTCAGGGCAGCTCACTGCCAGAGACAAGAGTTAGGACTCTGCTCCTTCAGGGCAGCTCACTGCCAGAGCCAAGAGTTAGGACTCTACTCCTTCAGGGCAGCTCACTGCCAGAGACAAGAGTTAGGACTCTGCTCCTTCAGGGCAGCTCACTGCCAGAGCTAAGAGTTAGGACTCTGCTCCTTCAGGGCGGCTCACTGCCAGAGCTAAGAGTTAGGACTCTACTCCTTCAGGGCAGCTCACTGCCAGAGCCAAGAGTTAGGACTCTGCTCCTTCAGGGCAGCTCACTGCCAGAGCCAAGTGTTAGTACTCTGCTCCTTCAGGGCTGCTCACTGCCAGAGCTAAGAGTTAGGACTCTGCTCCTTCAGGGCAGCTCACTGCCAGAGCTAAGAGTTAGGACTCTGCTCCTTCAGGACAGCTCACTGCCAGAGCGAAGAGTTAGGACTCTGCTCCTTCAGGGCAGCTCACTGCCAGAGCTAAGAGTTAGGACTCTACTCCTACAGGGCAGCTCACTGCCAGAGCTGAGTTAGGACTCTGCTCCTTCAGGGCAGCTCACTGCCAGAGCTAAGAGTTAGGACTCTGCTCCTTCAGGGCAGCTCACTGCCAGAGCTAAGAGTTAGGACTCTGCTCCTACAGGGCAGCTCACTGCCAGAGCCAAGAGTTAGGACTCTGCTCCTTCAGGGCAGCTCACTGCCAGAGCTAAGAGTTAGGACTCTGCTCCTTCAGGGCAGCTCACTGCCAGAGCTTAGAGTTAGGACTCTGCTCCTTCAGGGCAGCTCACTGCCAGAGCCAAGAGTTAGGACTCTACTCCTACAGGGCAGCTCACTGCCAGAGCCAAGAGTTAGGACTCTGCTCCTTCAGGGCAGCTCACTGCCAGAGCTAAGAGTTAGGACTCTGCTCCTTCAGGGCAGCTCACTGCCAGAGCTAAGAGTTAGGACTCTGCTCCTTCAGGGCAGCTCACTGCCAGAGCTAAGAGTTAGGACTCTACTCCTACAGGGCAGCTCACTGCCTGAGCCAAGAGTTAGGACTCTGCTCCTTCAGGGCAGCTCACTGCCAGAGCTAAGAGTTAGGACTCTGCTCCTTCAGGGCAGCTCACTGCCAGAGCTTAGAGTTAGGACTCTGCTCCTTCAGGGCAGCTCACTGCCAGAGCTAAGAGTTAGGACTCTGCTCCTTCAGGGCAGCTCACTGCCAGAGCTAAGAGTTAGGACTCTGCTCCTTCAGGGCAGCTCACTGCCAGAGCCAAGAGTTAGGACTCTACTCCTACAGGGCAGCTCACTGCCAGAGCCAAGAGTTAGGACTCTGCTCCTTCAGGGCAGCTCACTGCCAGAGCCAAGAGTTAGGACTCTACTCCTTCAGGGCAGCTCATTGCCAGAGCCAAGAGTTAGGACTCTGCTCCTTCAGGGCAGCTCACTGCCAGAGCCAAGAGTTCGGACTGTGCTCCTTCAGGGCAGCTCACTGCCAGAGCTAAGAGTTAGGACTCTGCTCCTTCAGGGCAGCTCACTGCCAGAGCTAAGAGTTAGGACTCTGCTCCTTCAGGGCGGCTCACTGCCAGAGCTAAGAGTTAGGACTCTACTCCTTCAGGGCAGCTCACTGCCAGAGCCAAGAGTTAGGACTCTACTCCTACAGGGCAGCTCACTGCCAGAGCTGAGTTAGGACTCTGCTCCTTCAGGGCAGCTCACTGCCAGAGCTAAGAGTTAGGACTCTGCTCCTTCAGGGCAGCTCACTGCCAGAGCCAAGAGTTAGGACTCTGCTCCTTCAGGGCAGCTCACTGCCAGAGCCAAGAGTTAGGACTCTACTCCTTCAGGGCAGCTCATTGCCAGAGCCAAGAGTTAGGACTCTGCTCCTTCAGGGCAGCTCACTGCCAGAGCCAAGAGTTCGGACTCTGCTCCTTCAGGGCAGCTCACTGCCAGACCAAGAGTTAGGACTCTGCTCCTTCAGGGCAGCTCACTGCCAGAGCCAAGAGTTATGACTCTGCTCCTTCAGGGCAGCTCACTGCCAGAGACAAGAGTTAGGACTCTGCTCCTTCAGGGCAGCTCACTGCCAGAGCCAAGAGTTAGGACTCTACTCCTTCAGGGCAGCTCACTGCCAGAGACAAGAGTTAGGACTCTGCTCCTTCAGGGCAGCTCACTGCCAGAGACAAGAGTTAGGACTCTACTCCTTCAGGGTAGCTCACTGCCAGAGCCAAGTGTTAGGACTCTACTCCTTCAGGGCAGCTCACTAGCAGAGACAAAGGTTAGGACTCTGCTCCTTCAGGGCAGCTCACTGCCAGAGCCAAGAGTTAGGACTCTACTCCTTCAGGGCAGCTCACTGCCAGAGACAAGAGTTAGGACTCTGCTCCTTCAGGGCAGCTCACTGCCAGAGCCAAGAGTTAGGACTCTGCTCCTTCAGGGCAGCTCACTGCCAGAGACAAGAGTTAGGACTGATGATAATATACTCCAGACAGTCAGTAGGATATGCTACATCAGACCCCCTGGAGGATGAAACCTAGAACCCAGACAGGTGGAGGCTGGGCTGGGATATCAGAAAACAACAAGCATAGTGAGTAACAGCTAGTTACAGCAGCAACAGCAGCAAGAGACACCAGCGAGTTTGTGAACGTAACATCCTGCATTGAGGAATCATGTGTAGAACTGGTCAACTTAAATAGACTGCATGTAAGTAGAGTGTGAATCCAATTGGTGCGATATCCACTGATGAGATCAGCTGATGCCCCGAACACTGGGGTTCCCCTTCTGAACTGGCTCCTCTTCATTTCCCTGAGACTTTGTTGAATGTGTGTGGGGGGGTGTTTGTGAGTGATTGAGTGAGTGAGTGAGTGAGTGATTGAGTGAGTGAGTGAGTGATTGAGTGAGTGAGTGATTGAGTGAGTGAGTGATTGAGTGAGTGAGTGAGTGAGTGAGTGAGTGAGTGAGTGAGTGAGTGAGTGAGTGAGTGAGTGAGTGATTGAGTGAGTGAGTGAGTGAGTGAGTGAGTGAGTGAGTGAGTGAGTGAGTGAGTGAGTGAGTGAGTGAGTGATTGATTGAGTGAGTGAGTGAGTGATTGAGTGAGTGATTGAGTGAGTGAGTGAGTGCCAGTCTAAATCCATTCGTGCAGGAAGTCTTACTTGAGGATGGGTGTCAAATCAATGGATACACGAGGACTACTTCCTGTTAAGAACAATGATTTTTCCTCAAAACACTGTAAGACACTTCACAGTAGCTTTTATTTAGTTAAGGGGAAACATAACTGTAAAACTCACTGGACATTAAAGAACCCCAACATTCAACTTCATATGTGAATCAATGCTGGAGCCTCAGATGTTTGCAGAGGAACTATTCACATTGGAATAAAGATGTTGTGCAGAATGCTACAGTGTCAAGGACATCTACGAAATACCTAAAATAATGGCTTGCAGAATAACATTGGTGTTAACCATGCATTATTAACCATGTCATTCCCCTCTGCAATATCTCAACACAAAACCTAGATGCACTGCCTGGACTGTCTGACCTCTATATGATCACACTGTACTGCCTGGACTGTCTGACCTCTATATGATCACACTGTACTGCCTGGACTGTCTGACCTCTATATGATCACACTGTACTGCCTGGACTGTCTGACCTCTATATGATCACACTGTACTGCCTGGACTGGCTGACCTCTATATGATCACACTGTACTGCCTGGACTGTCTGACCTCTATATGATCACACTGTACTGCCTGGACTGTCTGACCTCTATATGATCACACTGCCTACTGCCTGGACTGCCTGACCTCTATATGATCACACTGTACCTCTATATGATCACACCTGCCTGGACTGTCTGACCTCTATATGATCACACTGTACTGCCTGGACTGTCTGACCTCTATATGATCACACTGTACTGCCTGGACTGTCTGACCTCTATATGATCACACTGTACTGCCTGGACTGTCTGATCTCTCTATATGATCACTCTGTACTGCCTGGACTGTCTGACCTCTATATGATCACACTGTACTGCCTGGACTGTCTGACCTCTATATGATCACACTGTACTGCCTGGACTGGCTGACCTCTATATGATCACACTGTACTGCCTGGACTGGCTGACCTCTATATGATCACACTGTACTGCCTGGACTGTCTGACCTCTATATGATCACACTGTACTGCCTGGACTGTCTGACCTCTATATGATCACACTGTACTGCCTGGACTGTCTGACCTCTATATGATCACACTGTACTGCCTGGACTGTCTGACCTCTATATGATCACACTGTACTGCCTGGACTCTGATCTCTATATGATCACTGTACTGCCTGGACTGACCTCTGATCACACTGTACTGCCTGGACTGGTCTGACCTCTATATGATCACACACACTGTGATCACACTGACTGCCTGGACTGTCTGACCTCTATATGATCACACTGTACTGCCTGGACTGGCTGACCTCTATGATCACACTGTACTGCCTGGATCACACTGTACTGCCTGGACTGGCTGACCTCTATATGATCACACTGTACTGCCTGGACTGGTCTGACCTCTATATGATCACACTGTACTGCCTGGACGGTCTGACCTCTATATGATCACACTGTACTGCCTGGACTGGCTGACCTCTATATGATCACACTGTACTGCCTGGACTGTCTGACCTCTATATGATCACACTGTACTGCCTGGACTGGCTGACCTCTATATGATCACACTGTACTGCCTGGACTGGCTGACCTCTATATGATCACACTGTATCTGGACTGACCTCTATATGACTGTACTGCCTGTGTCTGACCTCTATATGATCACACTGTACTGCCTGGACTATATGATCACACTGTAAGACCTGGACCTCTATATGATCACACTGTACTGATCACACTGGCCTGGACTGGCTGACCTCTATATGATCACACTGTACTGCCTGGACTGTCTGACCTCTATATGATCACACTGTACTGCCTGGACTGGCTGACCTCTATATGATCACACTGTACTGCCCTGACCTCTATATGATCACACTGTACTGCCTGGACTGGTCTGACCTCTATATGATCACACTGTACTGCCTGGACTGGCTGACCTCTATATGATCACACTGTACTGCCTGGATGGTCTGACCTCTATATGATCACACTGTACTGCCTGGATGGTCTGACCTCTATATGATCACACTGTACTGCCTGGATGGTCTGACCTCTATATGATCACACTGTACTGCCTGGATGGTCTGACCTCTATATGATCACACTGTACTGCCTGGATGGTCTGATCTCTATATGATCACACTGTACTGCCTGGACTGGCTGACCTCTATATGATCACACTGTACTGCCTGGATGGTCTGACCTCTATATGATGATCACACTGTACTGCCTGGACTGGCTGATCTCTATATGATCACACTGTACTGCCTGGATGGTCTGACCCTATATGATCACACTGTACTGCCTGGACTGGCTGACCTCTATATGATCACACTGTACTGCCTGGATGGTCTGACCTCTATATGATCACACTGTACTGCCTGGATGGTCTGACCTCTATATGATCACACTGTACTGCCTGGATGGTCTGACCTCTATATGATCACACTGTACTGCCTGGATGGTCTGATCTCTATATGATCACACTGTACTGCCTGGATGGTCTGACCTCTATATGATCACACTGTACTGCCTGGATGGTCTGACCTCTATATGATCACACTGTACTGCCTGGATGGTCTGACCTCTATATGATCACACTGTACTGCCTGGATGGTCTGACCTCTATATGATCACACTGTACTGCCTGGATGGTCTGACCTCTATATGATCACACTGTACTGCCTGGATGGTCTGACCTCTATATGATCACACTGTACTGCCTACTGCCTGGACTGTCTGACCTCTATATGATCACACTGTACTGCCTGGACTGGTCTGACCTCTATATGATCACACTGTACTGCCTGGATGGTCTGACCTCTATATGATCACACTGTACTGCCTGGACTGGTCTGACCTCTATATGATCACACTGTACTGCCTGGACTGGCTGACCTCTATATGATCACACTGTACTGCCTGGACTGGTCTGACCTCTATATGATCACACTGTACTGCCTGGATGATCACACTGTACTGCCTGGATGGTCTGTACGACCTGGACTGGCCTCTATATGATCACACTGTACTGCCTGGACTGGCTGACCTCTATATGATCACACTGTACTGCCTGGACTGGCTGACCTCTATATGATCACACTGTACTGCCTGGATGGTCTGACCTCTATATGATCACACTGTACGACCTGGACTGTCTGACCTCTATATGATCACAAACATACTCATATGTGATTGGTATTGGAGTCAATGCATCTCCACATAGCTGTATCAAAGTCCTCTATTCTATGTAATGGGGTCAGTCCCATCTAGGTTGAGCTAATAGATATAGATATCATTTCATTAAGACAGTTCAACTGGGGAATAAAACACGTTTCCCTGTGTATTCATGGTCTTTTTGTTCAGAAACCATCTGCCTGTATTCATCCACATCTGGGGTACGACTAATTACACCAACAAACTACAATGTATTGAAGACATTCAATATGGGTGGCATAGGTCAGAGGGAAAATGAACTTTACATTTTAGAATACATGGCACAGTGATGTAAAATTACTTTATTCTTTATTAAGATTCTGTACACTTTTAGAAAAAAGGCTTCCAAAGGGGTTCTTTGACTGTTCCCATAGAAGAACCCTTTTTGGTTCCAGGTAGAACCCTTTTGAGTTCCATGCAGAATCCTCCGTGGAAAGGGTTCTACATGGAACCCAAAGGGTTCTACGTGGAACCAAAAAGTGTTCTTCAAAGGGTACTCCTACGGGGACAGGCGAAGAACCCTTTCAGGTTCTGGATAGCACTTTTTTTTCTTTAAGAGTGTAGATGTGAAATTAATGAAATCTGGAAAAGTCTGAAAGCAGAACAACTTATTTTTCACCCACCATTTTTCCAAAGAATCGCAACATATTTGTTTTTGTCACCAGTGACTCTGGTCTGTAACACTGATGTATCTGATTCTCTGATTCTCATCCTGTATGTTGGAAGCATTCTCACATTCCATTCCACACTGTTAAAAGGCAGGGGTGGACTGGGAGGACACAAGGGGGGTGGGGGCGGAGTGGAATGGGATCAGGAATAGGAGCTGGGGGCTTGTGTGACTGGGCCGAGGACTGGAGAGGAGAGGAGAGGAGAGGAGAGGAGAGGAGAGGAGAGGAGAGGAGAGGAGAGGAGAGGAGAGGAGAGGAGAGGAGAGGAGAGGAGAGGAGAGGAGAGGAGAGGAGAGGAGAGGAGAGGAGAGGAGAGGAACAACTCAGGCCCAGAGGTTACAGAGCCCTGGGTCTGGCCGTTTCCAAGCTCATCTGTCCAAAGTAAAGAAACAGAATTCTTCCGCTGATCGTGTCCCTCGACCCTGGATTTTATCATGTGTGGTGAGATATTTATTAAAGTGAGTTTACAGGCCCAGACTTTGACAACCTTGGTTGTGTATAGTGGTATCTAATTTAAATGTTATATTTTTCTATGGGGAATGTCCACTTTTAATAAACACTGATTTAATTTGTTTTTCAGATTGCTGGGTTTCCTGCTTTAACTCAGACTAAATAAAACATTCAAGATCCTCTATTTATTTTCTTTTAGCTAGAATCCGTAGTTTGATACATTACATTTTGGGCTAATAAATTCATCATATATACTCATAGATTTTTGAGGAATATTACTTATTTATGAGCTTAGTTCAACTGCCGTAACCCATCAGAACCCCAAATATAAGCTTGTTTTACTCCAATGTTTATAAACAATGCACGTGCAACCAAATGCTTTATAGCATCAAAATATTGTCTAAAACTATATTTTTGATATCATGGATGGTCAGTCCTTGCATTCATACCTCTGTATGTGAATTTGAGAGTGGTTACATTTCACCAACCCCGTTCTTCAGCTTTCTACCACCTCCTATGGAAACCAGTCAATTGAGACGTCACAGAAAGGCCAAAGCTACACTACCACAAATATATCCGTTATGGGAGACCACCCTCTAGTGGCTGTAAGTAGAACTGCGGCAAAAAAGTATTTTACGTTTTTCACTGTGGTATTGCAGCAATATTCCATACGTTCGTCTATCAGAAGGCTGCAGTGTGTGTCTGGGTTAATCATATTTATGTCACTGGATATCCTGGTTAAACCGATGTGGTTTAAATGCTTCTCTGTCTCAACTGGTCCTCAATGTCAAGTCTACCGTCATAGCAGGCCCGCCTACACTAGACTCTTGCACTATAATATATCTCAAATCCAATAACGACCTTTATATTCCACCATTCTATCAAGTGCACAGAGTTTGAAGCTGCCCTTATGCTATGAAATCAGCCCCAGACTCTCTATGTGAAGGTAAGTCACTGGGTGGAGCCGGCTGTTAATAGTGGAATATAAAGGTCTGATAACAAGCACTTTGAAGTTCACAGGTGCCCTATTATCAAGTATTTCCCATATCAACAAAGTAGTCTGGAATTTTCCGCCTATTTTTCAGTGATAAATTCGGTACATTGTGTTTGGCTTGCTGGTCTGTGATTTCAAGCGTGACATGGCATAAGTGCATAAGGAGAACTCTATGCCCAATCCAAGGTGCTCAGTTGTATGGAAACTATCACCGTTGTAATGTGTATCTACATCAGAAGTACACTGCATCTGGTTATGTAAATACATGGCTTTAGTGACACGTAATGGTTTAACAATAAAAAACATGTTCATCAAGTTTCAACATCGATTTCCCTGACACCACTTCTCTATCAACAGGGGGCAGTGTCCCCTCTGTCCCGTCTGGCTTTGCCAGCGCATCAACACAGGCACATGTCTCTCTCCCAGTAGAGTCCCCTCCATTCCTAACACCGGCCCACCGCAAAATCCTTCCATGCAGAAACTGTTAGTCCAGTGGAACTTTTAATGCGCTAAGCTCGAGTTACAGCTTCCCATGCACACTGCATGGTGTTCCAGTCAGCCACAGTCTGCCACAAAGTCTGCAGGGGACAAACCGACTTCCTCTAAGGGAGAGAGAGAGTCAGGGGACTAGGAGAGGACTGTGGAGAGAGTCAGAGAGAGAGAGAGAGAGAGAGAGAGAGAGTGAGGGGACTAGGAGAGGACTGTGGAGAGAGAGAGAGAGAGAGAGAGAGAGAGGACTGAGAGAGAGAGAGAGAGAGAGAGAGAGAGAGAGAGAGAGAGAGAGAGAGAGAGAGAGAGAGAGAGAGAGAGAGAGAGAGAGAGAGGGAGAGAGAGAGAGAGAGAAAGGGAGGGAGAGACAGATGACTGTGGAGATAGAGGGGACTAAGAGAGGACAGTAGAGAGAGAGATGACTAAGAGAGGACTGTGGAGAGAGAGGGAACTAAGAGAGGACTGTGGAGAGAGAGGGAACTAAGAGAGGACTGTGGAGAGAGAGGGAACTAAGAGAGGACTGTGGAGAGATGGATGGAGGGTTAAGGACGGGGGATGAAGGGGAAAGAGGACTAGAAGGAGGAAATAAGAGAGGGATTGGAGGATGAACTTATACTGATTTGTATTGGGAACTACAAGAGGACAGTGTGTTTGCCATTTGTTTGAGAGGACTTGTGGTCTAAGGGAACTAGTTGTGGTGTTGTTTGATGCTGTCAAAGTGTGTGTGTGTGTGTGTGTGAGTCAGACAGAGGGTCAGCTGAGAATTCAACATGTGTTCTCACCACACAGGCATTGTTCCAGTCTAGCCTATCCTAGTCTAGTCGGATATTTTCCACTGGTTTCTCAGCCACTAGTGTCTCTTCCAGTCCCCCCTGCCTTCCCTCCATCACCTGGAAGAACCCCAACCTCTTCTTTGCAGGTTTTATTAGTTTACCTGCCGGTCATATAGAAGCTGTTTTATGTTGTCATTCATAGAACAAAGCCCAGTGTGACTTCTTCCTGACACGGTCAGATAGATGAGCGATGCCCAGTGTGACTTCTTCCTGACAGGGTCAGATAGATGAGCGAAGCCCAGTGTGACTTCTTCCTGACAGGGTCAGATAGATGAGCGAAGCCCAGTGTGACTTCTTCCTGACACGGTCAGATAGATGAGCGAAGCCCAGTGTGACTTCTTCCTGACACGGTCAGATAGATGAGCTGTCAAAGCCCAGTGTGACTTCTTCCTGACAGGGTCAGATAGATGAGCGAAGCCCAGTGTGACTTCTTCCTGACACGGTCAGATAGATGCGCGAAGCCCAGTGTGACTTCTTCCTGACACGGTCAGATAGATGCGCGAAGCCCAGTGTGACTTCTTCCTGACACGGTCAGATAGATGAGCGAAGCCCAGTGTGACTTCTTCCTGACAGGGTCAGATAGATGAGCGAAGCCCAGTGTGACTTCTTCCTGACACGGTCAGATAGATGAGCGAAGCCCAGTGTGACTTCTTCCTGACACGGTCAGATAGATGAGCGCGAAGCCCAGTGTGACTTCTTCCTGACAGGGTCAGATAGATGAGCGAAGCCCAGTGTGACTTCTTCCTGACAGGGTCAGATAGATGAGCGAAGCCCAGTGTGACTTCTTCCTGACAGGGTCAGATAGATGAGCGAAGCCCAGTGTGACTTCTTCCTGACACGGTCAGATAGATGAGCGAAGCCCAGTGTGACTTCTTCCTGACAGGGTCAGATAGATGAGCGAAGCCCAGTGTGACTTCTTCCTGACAGGGTCAGATAGATGAGCGAAGCCCAGTGTGACTTCTTCCTGACAGGGTCAGATAGATGAGCGAAGCCCAGTGTGACTTCTTCCTGACACGGTCAGATAGATGAGCGAAGCCCAGTGTGACTTCTTCCTGACACGGTCAGATAGATGAGCGAAGCCCAGTGTGACTTCTTCCTGACACGCTCAGATAGATGAGCGAAGCCCAGTGTGACTTCTTCCTGACACGGTCTGATAGATGAGCGAAGCCCAGTGTGACTTCTTCCTGACATGGTCAGATAGATGAGCGAAGCCCAGTGTGACTTCTTCCTGACAGGGTCAGATAGATGAGCGAAGCCCAGTGTGACTTCTTCCTGACACGGTCAGATAGATGAGCGAAGCCCAGTGTGACTTCTTCCTGACAGGGTCAGATAGATGAGCGAAGCCCAGTGTGACTTCTTCCTGACACGGTCAGATAGATGAGCGAAGCCCAGTGTGACTTCTTACAGAAGCATTTCCCTTCTTAAAGTCATGACTTCCGTGACCTTGTCACAGTTACTCAAGTATGACAAAGCCTTTAGTGAGTTATTCAAGCTCTATTAGCTGATGCCATTAGTGGCTAGATGAGGTAAGGACAGGTGAGGAGATTTATGTTGAGCTCTCACCAACGCCAGATCTTCTGGAAACCCACATATTGTGTTGGAGTTGGACACAAAAAAAACAATCATCTGACCCACACTGAGGCTAACAAACAACACGCTCACATTCAGTAGACCGCAGTACAAAGGCCCACGAACGTGACCCACACTGAGGCTAACAAACAACACGCTCACATTCAGTAGACCGCAGTACAAAGGCCCACTAACGTGACCCACACTGAGGCTAACAAACAACACGCTCACATTCAGTAGACCGCAGTACAAAGGCCCACTAACGTGACCCACACTGAGGCTAACAAACAACATGCTCACATTCAGTAGACCGCAGTACAAAGGCCCACTAACGTGACCCACACTGAGGCTAACAAACAACACGCTCACATTCAGTAGACCGCAGTACAAAGGCCCACTAACGTGACCCACACTGAGGCTAACAAACAACACGCTCACATTCAGTAGACCCCAGTACAAAGGCCCACTAACGTGACCCACACTGAGGCTAACAAACAACACGCTCACATTCAGTAGACCGCAGTACAAAGGCCCACTAACGTGACCCACACTGAGGCTAACAAACAACACGCTCACATTCAGTAGACCGCAGTACAAAGGCCCACTAACGTGACCCACACTGAGGCTAACAAACAACATGCTCACATTCAGTAGACCGCAGTACAAAGGCCCACTAACGTGACCCACACTGAGGCTAACAAACAACACGCTCACATTCAGTAGACCCCAGTACAAAGGCCCACTAACGTGACCCACACTGAGGCTAACAAACAACACGCTCACATTCAGTAGACCGCAGTACAAAGGCCCACTAACGTGACCCACACTGAGGCTAACAAACAACACGCTCACATTCAGTAGACCGCAGTACAAAGGCCCACTAACGTGACCCACACTGAGGCTAACAAACAACACGCTCACATTCAGTAGACCCCAGTACAAAGGCCCACTAACGTGACCCACACTGAGGCTAACAAACAACACGCTCACATTCAGTAGACCGCAGTACAAAGGCCCACTAACGTGACCCACACTGAGTCTGGCAAACAACACGCTCACATTCAGTAGACCCCAGTACAAAGGCCCACTAACGTGACCCACACTGAGGCTAACAAACAACACGCTCACATTCAGTAGACCGCAGTACAAAGGCCCACTAACGTGACCCACACTGAGGCTAACAAACAACACGCTCACATTCAGTAGCTGTATTGGTGGCCGAAGTCTCCAATCATATTCAATGGCATTCTGGTGCTTTTATTGCAAACTCTAGCCTGTTAAAGCTAAGCCCCGGAGTGAGACCCCCAGCGCAAACTCTAGCCTGTTAAAGCTAAGCCCCGGAGTGAGACCCCCAGCGCAAACCCTAGCCTGTTAAAGCTAATCCCCGGAGTGAGACCCCCAGGGCAGACCAGTGAGCTTTGTAAACAGAGGCAGACCCAGACCTAATTGAAGAAAGAGCGCCGGACTGAGCACAAGGCCTTGTTCTCCCTTTGAGGTGAATAGATAGACAGGCCACACAGATACAAATAGAGTAGTTCTAAGGTAGATGCTAAGTGGGATCCTTGGGACCACCCAACCCTAAACCCTAACTCCTACCCTAACCCTAACTTTAACCATAACCCTTTAACTCATCCTAACCTTAACCCTTACCTATTCTACTGAGCCATTTATTTTATCTTGGTATATTTACATTTTATTGTTGTTGTATTGTCAAGACGGAACCTGCAAGTAAGCATTTCATTGGACGGTGTATAACATGTGTATCTTTTACATACAACTAATACAATATAAAACCTTAACCGGATCATTGACTATGGCTAAATGTATATATGAAACAAGGGATCATGGACTATGGCTAAATGTATATATGAAACAAGGGATTATGGACTATGGTTAAGGGTATGAAACAAGGGATTATGGACTATGGTTGATGAAACAAGGGATTATGGACTATGGTTAAGGGTATGAAACAAGGGATTATGGACTATGGCTAAATGTATATATGAAACAAGGGATCATGGACTATGGCTAAATGTATATATGAAACAAGGGATTATGGACTATGGCTAAGTGTATATATGAAACAAGGGATTATGGACTATGGCTAAGTGTATATATGAAACAAGGGATTATGGACTATGGCTAAGTGTATATATGAAACAAGGGATCATGGACTATGGTTAAGTGTATATATGAAACAAGGGATTATGGACTATGGCTAAGTGTATATATGAAACAAGGGATTATGGACTATGGTTAAGTGTATATATGAAACAAGGGATTATGGACTATGGTTAAGTGTATATATGAAACAAGGGATTATGGACTATGGTTAAGTGTATATATGAAACAAGGGATCATGAACTATGGCTAAGTGTATATATGACACAAGGGATTATGGACTATGGCTAAGTGTATATATGAAACAAGGGATTATGGACTATGGTTAAGTGTATATATGAAACAAGGGATCATGAACTATGGCTAAGTGTATATATGACACAAGGGATTATGGACTATGGCTAAGTGTACATATGAAACAAGGGATCATGGACTATGGTTAAGTGTATATATGAAACAAGGGATCATGGACTATGGTTAAGTGTACATATGAAACAAGGGATCATGGACTATGGTTAAGTGTATATATGAAACAAGGGATCATGGACTATGGCTAAGTGTATATATGAAACAAGGGATCATGGACTATGGTTAAGTGTATATATGAAACAAGGGATCATGGACTATGGCTAAGTGTATATATGAAACAAGGGATTATGGACTATGGTTAAGTGTATATATGAAACAAGGGATTATGGACTATGGCTAAGTGTATATATGAAACAAGGGATCATGGACTATGGCTAAATGTATATATGAAACAAGGGATTATGGACTATGGTTAAGGGTATGAAACAAGGGATTATGGACTATGGTTAAGGGTATGAAACAAGGGATTATGGACTATGGTTAAGGGTATGAAACAAGGGATTATGGACTATGGCTAAATGTATATATGAAACAAGGGATCATGGACTATGGCTAAATGTATATATGAAACAAGGGATTATGGACTATGGTTAAGGGTATGAAACAAGGGATTATGGACTATGGTTAAGGGTATGAAACAAGGGATTATGGACTATGGTTAAGGGTATGAAACAAGGGATTATGGACTATGGCTAAATGTATATATGAAACAAGGGATCATGGACTATGGCTAAATGTATATATGAAACAAGGGATTATGGACTATGGCTAAGTGTATATATGAAACAAGGGATCATGGACTATGGCTAAATGTATATATGAAACAAGGGATTATGGACTATGGTTAAGTGTATATATGAAACAAGGGATCATGGACTATGGCTAAATGTATATATGAAACAAGGGATTATGGACTATGGCTAAGTGTATATATGAAACAAGGGATTATGGACTATGGCTAAGTGTATATATGAAACAAGGGATCATGGACTATGGTTAAGTGTATATATGAAACAAGGGATTATGGACTATGGCTAAGTGTATATATGAAACAAGGGATTATGGACTATGGTTAAGTGTATATATGAAACAAGGGATTATGGACTATGGTTAAGTGTATATATGAAACAAGGGATTATGGACTATGGTTAAGTGTATATATGAAACAAGGGATCATGAACTATGGCTAAGTGTATATATGACACAAGGGATTATGGACTATGGCTAAGTGTATATATGAAACAAGGGATTATGGACTATGGTTAAGTGTATATATGAAACAAGGGATCATGAACTATGGCTAAGTGTATATATGACACAAGGGATTATGGACTATGGCTAAGTGTACATATGAAACAAGGGATCATGGACTATGGTTAAGTGTATATATGAAACAAGGGATCATGGACTATGGTTAAGTGTACATATGAAACAAGGGATCATGGACTATGGTTAAGTGTATATATGAAACAAGGGATCATGGACTATGGCTAAGTGTATATATGAAACAAGGGATCATGGACTATGGTTAAGTGTATATATGAAACAAGGGATCATGGACTATGGCTAAGTGTATATATGAAACAAGGGATTATGGACTATGGTTAAGTGTATATATGAAACAAGGGATTATGGACTATGGCTAAGTGTATATATGAAACAAGGGATCATGAACTATGGCTAAGTGTATATATGAATCAAGGGATTATGGACTATGGCTAATTGTATATATGAAACAAGGGATCCTGGACTATGGCTAAGTGTATATATGAAACAAGGGATTATGGACTATGGTTAAGGGTATGAAACAAGGGATTATGGACTATGGCTAAATGTATATATGAAACAAGGGATCATGGACTATGGCTAAATGTATATATGAAACAAGGGATTATGGACTATGGCTAAGTGTATATATGAAACAAGGGATCATGGACTATGGCTAAATGTATATATGAAACAAGGGATTATGGACTATGGTTAAGTGTATATATGAAACAAGGGATCATGGACTATGGCTAAATGTATATATGAAACAAGGGATTATGGACTATGGCTAAGTGTATATATGAAACAAGGGATTATGGACTATGGCTAAGTGTATATATGAAACAAGGGATCATGGACTATGGTTAAGTGTATATATGAAACAAGGGATTATGGACTATGGCTAAGTGTATATATGAAACAAGGGATTATGGACTATGGTTAAGTGTATATATGAAACAAGGGATTATGGACTATGGTTAAGTGTATATATGAAACAAGGGATTATGGACTATGGTTAAGTGTATATATGAAACAAGGGATCATGAACTATGGCTAAGTGTATATATGACACAAGGGATTATGGACTATGGCTAAGTGTATATATGAAACAAGGGATTATGGACTATGGTTAAGTGTATATATGAAACAAGGGATCATGAACTATGGCTAAGTGTATATATGACACAAGGGATTATGGACTATGGCTAAGTGTACATATGAAACAAGGGATCATGGACTATGGTTAAGTGTATATATGAAACAAGGGATCATGGACTATGGTTAAGTGTACATATGAAACAAGGGATCATGGACTATGGTTAAGTGTATATATGAAACAAGGGATCATGGACTATGGCTAAGTGTATATATGAAACAAGGGATCATGGACTATGGTTAAGTGTATATATGAAACAAGGGATCATGGACTATGGCTAAGTGTATATATGAAACAAGGGATTATGGACTATGGTTAAGTGTATATATGAAACAAGGGATTATGGACTATGGCTAAGTGTATATATGAAACAAGGGATCATGAACTATGGCTAAGTGTATATATGAATCAAGGGATTATGGACTATGGCTAATTGTATATATGAAACAAGGGATCCTGGACTATGGCTAAGTGTATATATGAAACAAGGGATTATGGACTATGGTTAAGGGTTTGAAACAAGGGATCATGGACTATGGCTAAGTGTATATATGAAACAAGGGATTATGGTTAATGGCTAAGTGTATATATGAAACAAGGGATTATGGACTATGGTTAAGGGTATGAAACAAGGGATCCTGGACTATGGCTAAGTGTACATATGACACAAGGGATTATAGACTATGGTTAAGGGTATGAAACAAGGGATTATGGACTATGGCTAAATGTATATATGAAACAAGGGATCATGGACTATGGCTAAGTGTATATATGAAACAAGGGATTATGGACTATGGCTAAGTGTATATATGCAACAAGGGATTATGGACTATGGCTAAGTGTATATATGAAACAAGGGATTATGGACTATGGTTAAGGGTTTGAAACAAGGGATCATGGACTATGGCTAAGTGTACATATGACACAAGGGATTATAGACTATGGTTAAGGGTATGAAACAAGGGATTATGGACTATGGCTAAGTGTATATATGAAACAAGGGATCATGGTCTATGGCTAAGTGTATATATGAAACAAGGGATCATGGAATATGGCTAAGTGTATATATGAAACAAGGGATCATGGACTATGGCTAAGTGTATATATGAAACAAGGGATTATGGACTATGGCTAAGTGTACATATGAAACAAGGGATTATGGACTATGGTTAAGGGTATGAAACAAGGGATCCTGGACTATGGCTAAATGTATATATGAAACAAGGGATCCTGGACTATGGCTAAATGTATATATGAAACAAGGGATCATGGACTATGGCTAAGTGTATATATGAAACAAGGGATCATGGACTATGGCTAAGTGTATATATGAAACAAGGGATCATGGACTATGGCTAAATGTATATATGAAACAAGGGATCATGGACTATGGCTAAGTGTATATATGAAACAAGGGATCATGGACTATGGTTAAGGGTATGAAACAAGGGATCCTGACTATGGCTAAGTGTATATATGAAACAAGGGATTATGGACTATGGCTAAATGTATATATGAAACAAGGGATTATGGACTATGGCTAAGTGTATATATGAAACAAGGGATTATTGACTATGGTTAAGGGTATGAAACAAGGGATCCTGGACTATGGCTAAATGTATATATGAAACAAGGGATCATGGACTATGGCTAAGTGTATATATGAAACAAGGGATTATGGACTATGGTTAAGGGTATGAAACAAGGGATCCTGGACTATGGCTAAGTGTATATATGAAACAAGGGATCATGGACTATGGTTAAGGGTATATATGCAAGTGTGAAATGTGTGAAATGGTCGTATTCAGAACAATGAGGACAACTGGATGAAATCAACCACCTGGGTGAGTGACAATGCCCAGGTGTAGAACCTGAAAGCTTTATGTGGAGTGTTGATGGACACACTGGAACAGAATAGATATTGTCAATGTAATTCCTTTACTCGTCTGTCTTTACACTTATCAGGCATTGAAACGTCATGTTGGCCATCGATTATCAGACGGTCAGGACAAAATCAAATCAGTGAAACAGTGACATTGGGTAGCAGAGTTTTTACTCCTTTCTGGACTTCAATTCAGAAGACAGAGACATCTGTAATTGAAACGTCGCAGTACAGAAGCAGTGTACCAGCCTAGCTCTGGGTGTGGCTCTGTGAAATGTATACACCAGGGTTTTATACTGAGGTATATCAGTGAGGAATGAGGGTTTTATACTGAGTTATATCAGTGAGGAATAAGTGTTCTATACTGAGGTATATCAGTGAGGAATAAATGTTTTATACTGAGGTATATCAGTGAGGAATGAGGGTTTTATACTGAGTTATATCAGTGAGGAATAAGTGTTCTATACTGAGGTATATCAGTGAGGAATAAATGTTTTATACTGAGGTATATCAGTGAGGAATGAGGGTTTTATACTGAGGTATATCGGTGAGGAATGAGGGTTTTATACTGAGGTTTATCAGTGAGGAATACGTGTTTTATACTGAGGTATATCAGTGAGGAATGAGGGTTTTATACTGAGGTATATCAGTGAGGAATGAGGGTTTTATACTGAGGTATATCAGTGAGGAATGAGGGTTTTATACTGAGGTATATCAGTGAGGAATAAATGTTTTATACTGAGGTATATCAGTGAGGAATGAGGGTTTTATACTGAGGTATATCGGTGAGGAATGAGGGTTTTATACTGAGGTTTATCAGTGAGGAATACGTGTTTTATACTGATGTATATCAGTGAGGAATGAGGGTTTTATACTGATGTATATCAGTGAGGAATGAGGGTTTTATACTGAGGTATATCAATGAGGAATAAGTGTTTTATACTGAGGTATATCAGTGAGGAATACGTGTTTTATACTGAGGTATATCAGTGAGGAATACGTGTTTCATACTGAGGTAAATCAGTGAGGAATAAGTGTTTTATACTGATATATATCAGTGAGGAATACGTGTTTTATACTGATGTATATCAGTGAGGAATAAGTGTTTTATACTGATGTATATCAGTGAAGAATGAGGGTTATATACTAAGGTATATCGGTGAGGAATGAGGGTTTTATATTGAGGTATATCAGTGTAGCAAGTTGTCTTCAGGAACAGTGTGTAATGATTTTCCTCCTCTTCTGAAGAGGAGGAAATATCGGACCAATGCGCAGCGTGGTAAGTGTCCATGTTGTTTATTATAACTAGAACACTGAAACAAAAACAAAAGTGGAAGAAAAAGCAACAGTTCTGTCAGGTACTCACAAAAAAACAGAAAACAACCACCCACAAACAAATCAAATCAAATCAAATCAAATGTATTTATATAGCCCTTCGTACATCAGCTGATATCTCAAAGTGCTGTACAGAAACCCAGCCTAAAACCCCAAACAGCAAGCAATGCAGGTGTAGAAGCACGGTGGCTAGGAAAAACTCCCTAGAAAGGCCAAAACCTAGGAAGAAACCTAGAGAGGAACCAGGCTATGTGGGGTGGCCAGTCCTCTTCTGGCTGTGCCGGGTGGAGATTATAACAGAACATGGCCAAGATGTTCAAATGTTCATAAATGACCAGCATGGTCCAATAATAATAAGGCAGAACAGTTGAAATTGGAGCAGCAGCAAGGCCAGGTGGACTGGGGACAGCAAGGAGTCATCATGTCAGGTAGTCCTGAGGCATGGTCCTAGGGCTCAGGTGTCCCGAGAGAGAGAAAGAAAGAGAGAAAGAGCACACTTAAATTCACACAGGATACCGAATAGGATATAACAAACTGACCCAGATATAACAAACTGACCCTAGCCCCCCGACACATAAACTACTGCAGCATAAATACTGGAGGCTGAGACAGGAGGGGTCAGGAGACACTGTGGCCCCATCCGAGGACACCCCCGGACAGGGCCAAACAGGAAGGATATAACCCCACCCACTTTGCCAAAGCACAGCCCCCACACCACTAGAGGGATATCTTCAACCACCAACTTACCATCCTGAGACAAGGCCGAGTATAGCCCACAAAGGAACTAAGGTCAGGACGTGACAAGTGTCATAGTTATTTATTTGTTCTCATTTTAATCTGAATGGTCTGGGCCTCAAGACAGTGAAGTCTTGTAGGGATGGTGACTGACTGCATTCTCAGCAAAGTGCTAAATCTAGCTTTTGTGACGACGCACTGCTGTTGTCAACCTTGGTTACGCTTTGAATTTGGGACGTAACTGTACTGTTTTTGTTTGCTAATGTAAGAAATGCAAGAAGTCGGAATGATCCAGTGAAATCCACGACTGATCTCTTTTGTCAAAGGTTGTCTATTATTTTATTTTAGTGACTGAATGCTTTATGCATGAGTTCTGCTTAGTGTCTTAACAGGTGTTCAATATTAACATCCATCTCCTGCTGATCCTCAATCCATACTATATTTTCAGTCAGTCAGCAAGCCCCTTAGACTGAGAATGACTCTCAGTCCTCATAAAGAGTGAACTTGTACGAAGCTATGGCTGTCAGCATCAGTGGGGGGCGTATTTCCTTGGTTGTGACAGAGGAAAGACACTAGGCGTGCAGGGAGCCCATTACTTCCCAACTCGACTCCAGGAATGGAGCCCTGATCCTAAATCACAAGCAGTAGGAGCCATTGGAAATGTAAAAAGACCGAGTTGGTATTTCCAGCTAAACAATCTCATTCCTGGACACCAGCTGTTTGGCAGAGTGAGAGTGGGAAGCCAGCCAGCAATGCTTCAGGCCATTTTGTAAAGGTGCCTGTGAATTTTTTCCTAGTCCTCTTTTTTGGGATTCAGGAAACAAGTCTTTGGTCTTTTTTCGGCATCTGTGACGTTCATTATGTGTTTATTTTTACTGTGTCTGGCATACTGGGCATGGTTGTGGTGTCTGTGATCGGAGTCCAGGAAACTGATACAGTCGAGGTCTAACTCCATGCTATCGTCTATAACTCTATCGTCTATAACTCTATCGTCTATAACTCTATCGTCTATAACTCTATCGTCTCTGATCACTGACAGATATTATTCCTAATCAATTCTTCCTCCAGATTTCGTCATTGTTTAAGAATGAGAAAGTCAATCTGTGAGAGAGGAAAAGTTAACTTTGCCTGTAGAGAATCTAGCTGAAAGACAGAATATGAGGTAGACCTAATCACTCTTAGAGGGCCGTTGTGGATCAATATTCAAAAAGTATTTGTCTCTTTTCATACAGCAGGAAGCAGTGGAGACGTATCTGTGGATTTCTTTAGAGCAATGATGTTCCATCCTGGTTCTGTAGAGGTACAGTGTCACGTTCTGATCTTAGTTCCTTTGTTTTAGTATGGTCAGGGCGTGAGTTGGGGTGGGCAGTCTAAGTGCGTTTTCTATGATTTGGTATTTCTGTGTTTGGCCTGGTATGGTTCTGAATCAGAGGCAGGTGTCGTTAGTTGTCACTGATTGAGAATCATACTTAGGTAGCCTTTTCCCACCTGTGTTTCATGGGTGATTATTTTCTGTTCTGTGTTTTTGTTTCACCGTTCAGGACTGTTCGTTTTGTGGTTTTATTGTTTTGTTCAGTGTTCAGTATTTCTTATTAAAACAAGATGAACACTCACCACGCTGCGCTTTGGTCCTCACCTTCTTCCATCCACGACGACCATTACAGAATCACCCACCAACCAAGGACCAAGCAGCGTGGTAACGGGCAGCGGCCGAAATCGCAAGACTCCTGGGCATGGGAGGAGATTTTGGACTGCGAGGGATCCTGGGCACAGGCTGGGAATATCTCCGCCCCAAGGCAGAGCTGGATGCAGCTAAAGCTGAGTGGCGGTGGTATGAGAAGGTAGCACGGCAGCGCGGCTGGGACGAGAGGCAGCCCCAAAAATGTATTGGGGGGGAGCACACGGGGAGTGTGGTTAATTCAGGTAGGAGACCTGCACCAACTCTCTGTGCTTACCGTGGAGAGAGGTGGACCGGGCAGGCACCGTGTTATGCCGTGAAGCGCACGGTGTCCCCGGTGCGCAGGCATGGCCCGGTGCGTCACATTGCAGCGCCTCGTATCGGCCGGGCTAGAGTGGGCATCGAGCCAGGTGCCATGAAGCCGGCTCGGAGCATCTGGTCTCCAGTGCGTCTCCTCGGGCTGGGGTATATGGCACCAGCCCTACGCAGGGTGTCTCCGGTTCACCAGCACAGCCCAGTGCTGTGGCTACGGGGAGTATCCAGCCAGGTAGGGTTGTGCAGGCTTGGTGCTCGAGACCTCCAGTGCGCCTCCACGGTCCAGTCTATCCGGTGCCTCCTACACGCACCAGGCCTCCGGTGGCAGTCCCCCGCACCAGGCTGTCTCTCCGTCTCCTCCGTACAGGTGCTCCCTCCTGTCCAGCGCTGCCAGAGTCTCCTTCCTGTCCAGCACTGCCAGAGTCTCCCTCCTGTCCAGCACTGCCAGAGTCTCCCGTCTGTCCTGAGCTGCCAGAGTTGCCCGTCTGTCCTGAGCTGCCAGTGTTGCCCGTCTGTCCTGAGCTGCCAGAGCCGCCCGTCTGTCCTGAGCCGCCAGAGCCGCCCGTCTGTCCTGAGCTGCCAGAGCCGCCGGGTGTCCTGAGCTGTCAGAGCCGCCCGTCTGTCCAGCACTGCCAGAGTCTCCCTCCTGTCCAGTGCTGCCAAAGTTGCCCGTCTGTCCTGAGCTGCCAGAGTTGCCCGTCTGTCCTGAGCTGCCAGAGCCGCCCGTCTGTCCTGAGCCGCCAGAGCAGCCCGCCTGTCCTGAGCTGCCAGAGCCGCCCGTTGTCCTGAGCTGCCAGAGCCGCCCGTCTGTCCTGAGCTGCCAGAGCCGCCCATCAGCCAGGAGCTGCCAGAATCGCCCGTCACTCCGGCGCTGTCGGAGTCGCCCTTCACGCTGGAGCTGCCAGAGTCTCCCGCTTGTCCGGTGCTGCCGGAATCTCCCGTCCATTTGGGACCCGTTGCTAGGGTGCCCAGTCCGAGGTCGGGGGCGAGGGTCGCCGCGCCAGAGGTGCCACTTATGTGGGCTGAGACTATAATGGAGTGGGGTCCATGTCCCACGCCAGAGCCGCCACCGTGGACAGACGCCCACCCAGACCCTCCCCTATAGGTTCAGGTTTTTCAAATCAAAATCAAATCAAATCAAATCAAATCAAATTTTATTTGTCACATACACATGGTTAGCAGATGTTAATGCGAGTGTAGCGAAATGCTTGTGCTTCTAGTTCCGACAATGCAGTGATAACCAACAAGTAATCTAACTAACAATTCCAAAAAAAAAAAAAAAAAAAAAACTACTGTATTATACACAGTGTAAGGGGATAAGGAACATGTACATAAGGATATATGAATGAGTGATGGTACAGAGCAGCATACAGTAGATGGTATCGAGTACAGTATATACATATGAGATGAGTGTGTAGACAAAGTAAACAAAGTGGCATAGTTAAAGTGGCTAGTGATACATGTGTTACATAAGGATGCAGTCGATGTTGTAGAGTACAGTATATACATATGCATATGAGATGAATAATGTAGGGTAAGTAACATTATATAAGGTAGCATTGTTTAAAGTGGCTAGTGATATATATATATATATATATTTACATCATTTCCATCAATTCCCATTATTAAAATGGCTGGAGTTGGGTCAGTGTCAATGACAGTGTGTTGGCAGCAGCCACTCAATGTTAGTGGTGGCTATTTAACAGTCTGATGGCCTTGAGATAGAAGCTGTTTTTCAGTCTCTCGGTCCCAGCTTTGATGCACCTGTACTGACCTCGCCTTCTGGATGATAGCGGGGTGAACAGGCAGTGGTTCGGGTGGTTGATGTCCTTGATGATCTTTATGGCCTTCCTGTAACAACGGGTGGTGTAGGTGTCCTGGAGGGCAGGTAGTTTGCCCCCGGTGATGCGTTGTGCAGTCCTCACTACCCTCTGGAGAGCCTTACGGTTGAGGGCAGAGCAGTTGCCGTACCAGGCGGTGATACAGCCCGCCAGGATGCTCTCGATTGTGCATCTGTAGAAGTTTGTGAGTGCTTTTGGTGACAAGCCGAATTTTTCAGCCTCCTGAGGTTGAATAGGCGCTGCTGCGCCTTCTTCACGACGCTGTCAGTGTGAGTGGACCAATTCAGTTTGTCTGTGATGTGTATGCCGAGGAACTTAAAACTAGCTACCCTCTCCACTACTGTTCCATCGATGTGGATAGGGGGTGTTCCCTCTGCTGTTTCCTGAAGTCCACAATCATCTCCTTAGTTTTGTTGACGTTGAGTGTGAGGTTATTTTCCTGACACCACACTCCAAGGGCCCTCACCTCCTCCCTGTAGGCCGTCTCGTCGTTGTTGGTAATCAAGCCTACCACTGTTGTGTCGTCCGCAAACTTGATGATTGAGTTGGAGGCGTGCGTGGCCACGCAGTCGTGGGTGAACAGGGAGTACAGGAGAGGGCTCAGAACGCACCCTTGTGGGGCCCCCGTGTTGAGGATCAGCGGGGAGGAGATGTTGTTGCCTACCCTCACCACCTGGGGGCGGCCCGTCAGGAAGTCCAGTACCCAGTTGCACAGGGCGGGGTCGAGACCCAGGGTCTCGAGCTTGATGACGAGCTTGGAGGGTACTATGGTGTTGAATGCCGAGCTGTAGTCGATGAACAGCATTCTCACATAGGTATTCCTCTTGTCCAGGTGGGTTAGGGCAGTGTGCAGGCCAGAGTCCGCACCTTTGGGGGGGTCTAAGTGTGTTTTCTATGATTTGGTATTTCTGTATTTGGCCTGGTATGGTTCTCATTCAGAGGCAGGTGTCATTTTATTGTTTTGTTCGGTGTTCAGTATTTCTTATTAAAACAAGATGAACACTCACCACGCTGCGCTTTGGTCCTCACCTTCTTCCATCCACGACGACCGTTACATACAGAGTGTGTAAAGTTTCATTTTAGTTCATCACCAACACACCTGATTAGATTAACCAATGTATCTTCATGCCCCTGACAAATGGAATCAGGTTAGTTAACTGATCTGGAATTAAAGCACAGCTTGTTGTTCTCCAGAACCAGGATAGAAGAATACTGTTTTATGGTGTTTCTGCCATGTAGTTCACACCTGTCCTGTCCTTTGTAATCCTAAAGGGCAAGACTTGGGCTTGCTTGAAATATATATATATATATATATATATATATATATATATATATATATATATATATATATACATTTTTTATTTAACTAGGCAAGTCAGTCAAGAACAAATTCTTATTTACAATGACGGCCTACACTGGCCAAACCCGGACGACGCTGGGCCAATTGTGC
This sequence comes from Oncorhynchus gorbuscha, assembly GCF_021184085.1. Lineage (NCBI taxonomy): Eukaryota > Metazoa > Chordata > Actinopteri > Salmoniformes > Salmonidae > Oncorhynchus > Oncorhynchus gorbuscha. Next base: position 8,160,261 of record NC_060177.1, read on the forward strand.
GCCGCCCTATGGGACTCCCAATCACGGCCGGTTGTGAAACAGCCTGGATAGAACAGAGTTCATGTAGACTAGGACATTTATTCTTAAGTATTAAGATGCAACATGTTATTGTACAACATGCTAACAATGTCTTTTAAATGAGGTCCTAGCTAAAATAGTCTATCTTTATGTCGTAGCTTAGAACAAGAGCGTTTTGTATGCCTTGTTAGATGAAATGGTCTCGAACCATCAAACGCATTGTGAGGGAATTGTATTGATCACTGGCTTTAAAGTAAACAAACATTATTGTCAGTTCACTTGGCATGATATAAATCATAATGAAAGTAAACAAGTGGTTCTGCTTACCTTCCTTCTTTTATACACTTTATATCCTTTTAAAGTTTTGCCTGTTCTTTCTACTACTGTAAATACACATGCTCTTTGAAATGACACAGCCGTTACAGCCCCAGTGTTTCCCCTCCCCTTTAACAATGAAACCTTAGTTATTGTTCTGCCACACATACAGATGTAGGATCTTCATTTGAGCCAGTTAGTTACAGCAGGGAAATAATCATACAGGAAATGTGAATCATTGTGTGGATTATAATTAGTGGACATTTCATGAAGTCTGAATTTTCATAGTGGAAATTAAAAACTTAAGAAGCCTTTTTAAAACCTCAAATACACTTCAATTTTTAAATGTCCTGCAACAGGGTCATCAAATTAAGATCCTACACCTGTACCATTTGGAGCAATGTTGTAATATGTAGGGGCAAAACGTATTATTTTGTCATTATAATTGTAGTGTACCTAATATGCTTCATAGCATGAACGTATCTGGCTGATTCCCTGCAGTGGTGAGTGACATGCTAGAACACAGTCAGTCAGTCAACAAATGAGAAGCTACTAAATACACAGGTACCTTTTCTTGTCAAAACATGTGTTTAAAAAGACCAGACAGAATATAACCATCTTCCCCAGAGCCAACTGCCAAGTCCGATAGAAGAAATAGATAAAAAGTTCAACCCCAGCTCAAACAGTAGTTGCCACAGACTAGAGCAACACCAGAAAACAGGCAACACAGACCTTTCTTGAGAAGACTTCACCACAAGATGCTATATTATCTGCTGATATGCCATCATACGGAGTGGACTTAGAAACACTGTGAGAGGGACTTAACTTGGTGTTTCAGTGGTCAACCCATGATAGATGATTACCTATAAGCCTTTGGAAACCTAATAATTACATACAGAAAATCACAGAGCTCTACGTTTTCCATGGAGATCCAGGGAAAGAAAAACTTTTAAAAAATGTTTTTCCCTCAAACATTTCTTTCCATCTGTCTCCGAATGAACGTAAATGCAAGCTCAATGAAACAGGAGTATGTGTTCCACCATGACAAAGACATGTTGGAGGCAAAAGTTTACTTCAGACCGCAGGACTCCATGACCTAATGAGACAATACAGTTGAAGTCGGAAGATAACATACACTTAGGTTGGAGTCATTAAAACTTGTTTTCCAACTCTCCACAAATTTCTTGTTAACAAACTATAATTTAGGCAAGTCGGTTAGGACATCTACTTTGTGAGTGAGACAAGTAATTTTTCCTATTTTTGTTTAAAGACAGATTATTTCACTTACAATTTCACTGTATCACAATTCCAGTCGGTCAGAAGTTTACATACACTAAGATGACTGTGCCTTTAAACAGCTTGGAAAATTCCAGAAAATTATGTCATGGCGTTGAGTCAATTGGAGGTGTACCTGTGGATGCACTTCAAGGCCTACTTTCAAACTCAGTGCCTCTTTGCTTGACATCATGGGAAAATCAAAAGAAATCAGCCAAGACCTCCACAAGTCTGGTTCATCCTTGGCAGTAATTTCCAAATGCTTGAAGGTACCATGTTCATCTGTACAAGCAATAGTACGGATGTATAAACACCATGGGGCCACGCAGCCGCCAGTCCGCTCAGGAAGGAGACGTTTTCTGTCTCCCAGAGATGAACGTACTTTGGTGCGAAAAGTGCAAATCAATTCCAGAACAACAGCCCTTCACAAGGACCTTGTGAAGATGCTGGAGGAAACAGGTACAAAAGTGTCTATATCCACAGTTAAACAAGTCCTATATCGAAATATCTGGAAAGGCCGCTCAGCAAGGAAGAAGCCAATGCTCCAAAACCGCCATAAAAAAGCCAGGCTACGGATTGCAACTGCACATGGGGACAAAGATCGTACTTTTTATAGAAATGACCTCTGGTCTGATGAAACAAAAATAGAACTGTTTGGCCATAATGACCATTGTTATGTTAGGAGGAAAAAGAGGGAGGCTTGTAAGCCTATAACACCATCCCAACCGTGAAGCACGGGGGGTGGCAGATTCATGTTGTGGGAGTGCTTTGCTGCAGGAGGGACTGGTGCGCTTCACAAAATGGATGGCATCATGAAGGAGGAAAATGATGTGGATATATTGAAGCAACATCTCAAGACATCAGTCAGGAAGTTAAAGCTTGGTCGCAAATAGATCTTCCAAACGGACAATGACCCCAAGCAGACTAACAAAGTTGTGGCAAAATGGCTAAAGGACAACAGAGTCAAGGTATTGGAGTGGCCATCACATCACAAAGCCCTGACCTCAATCCCATAGAAAATTTGTGGGCAGAACTGAAAAGCGTGTGCGAGCAAGGAGGCCTACACACCTGACTCAGTTACACCAGCTCTGTCAGGAGGAATGGGCCAAAATTCACCCTACGTATTGTGGGAAGCTTGTGGAAGGCTACCCGATATGTTTGACCCAAGTTAAACAATTTAAAGGCAATGCTACCATATACTAATTGAGTGCATGAAAACCTCTGACCCACTGGGAATGTGATGAAAGACAAATAAGCTTAAATAAATCATTCTCTACTATTATTCTGACATTTCACATTCTTAAAATGAAGTGGTGATCCTAACTGACCTAAGACAGGGAATTTTTACTAGGATTAAATGTCAGGAATTGTGAAAAACTGAGTTTAAATGTATTTGGCTAAGGTGTATGTGAACTTCTGACTTCAACTGTATATGGGAATTGCTGCATGTGCCCTCATGAGCTGTGAATCAGATGACTGGAGTGAGCAATAGCTACATTCTGATTGATTGATGTGGCTTCTGGAAAGGAAGACAGCTTTCCAACTCAAAGGATGCACTTAATGTTTTCGTTCACAGTCGGGGGCCGTTGGTATCTGCTGTTATTTCTCTCACACTTCACATTGTGTCATGATACTGAACGTAGACATACTGTACACTTGTGTGAAATCTGTGGAAGTCATTCAATATGGGTGTCGAGAGAGCAATTGTACTTCTGTGAATCTGCCTGCGTGAGCTGTGTGGTGTGAATTGGGTTCCGTCGTCCATCTTGTGGTGTGTGGCTTCAGTTTCCACATTAGTTCATCTCCCAGTACTGCTACTGGCACTCTGCGCCTGCAAGATCTACTGCCAGATATCTGGAAAAGTTAGAATGACTCACTGGCTGACTGGACCATTTCTTCCTTCTCTTTCTGATATTTGTATTTGCCCCTTCCATTGACATTTTTCACTGTGTAGTGAGGTTTTCCACTGGCATTGAAGCACTAACATAACTGTATCAATTAGCCTAGCCGCTTCCCCTTCTTTCTGTTTACAATGTTTTTAGGGAGCATATTAAACATCAACACAAACCAAACAGAGCTGAACGGTGAGTTAGCGAGAGGAAGCAACTTGGCAACACGTTCTTGCTGTGAAGTCCTTCCACCAAAACATTGTCGTTGATATCCGCTGCATTCCCTGTTTTTATGGCACCTCTGACCACATTCCTTGTCCTCTACTACATTGGACCTCCATGGAGGATCCAGGAGAGAATTGTTAGCAAATCTGTGTTTTACGACATGCCAAGTCTCCGAAAAGCTGAGGAAGGTCCATAGAGGCTGATGAATTTCTGTCCTCTGTCAAACTTTTCAATAGCTCACATATGAGCAGGAACAGGGAGATGTGGAAGAAAGCTTTATTAATGACATAGAAATATGGAAGACATATATACTTTACATGTTTAATGAACTATATAGGTAGGAAAATAATGATTAATGACTCCCTGATTTACCAGTGTTTGGGTCTGTCAATCTACTCATACAGCACCCTCCTCAGCTTGGAGGACTAACTTACATCAGCATTGCTAAGTGTAGCAGATACTGACTACTTCAGTCATGTGACATTTTTTAATACATTTAAATGAAAGTTCTATTGTTAAAATTAACCTTTGAACCATATGATTGGACCAGAGGCCTCTTAACCCCAAATTAATACCAAGACTGTCATGCAGGTGAATGAGGACCCAAAAGCGACTTGGCGAAAACAGAGTCTTTAATCCAGTAAAGTAAAAATACAATCAAAAAACATAATTCCACTCGTAATGACGAGAACAGACTGGAGACTCGATCTTGAACTGCAGGTTGCCTCGGGAAGGCACTTGAACGTAGCAGACTCAGACACCTGCTCACCACGCAGCATCTGAGGGAAACACGACACGACAGGGCGATACACAGACACAGCACGGTGAACAATAGACAAGGATCCGACAGGGCAGGAACGGAAAACAAGGAGAGAAATAGGGACTCTAATCAGGGAAAAGAATAGGGAACAGGTGTGGGAAGACTAAATGATTGATTAGGGGAATAGGAACAACTGGGAGCAGGAACGGAACGATAGAGAGAAGAGAGAGAGGAAGGGAGAGAGAAAAAGGGGAACGAACCTAAAAAGACCAGCAGGGGGAAAACGAACAGAAGGAAAAGCAAAATGACAAGACAATCTAAGACAAAACATGACAAAGACACCCTCTCAACACATAAATATGCATTTTCTAATTGGAGAGCATGCAAATAGTTCACACTGTATTTCCATTGCAACTTCTAGGCCATGGTGCTTGAATCTAGTTTACAACCAACATGGGCTGTTGATTCCAAAATGTCATCTTTGGGAAACGCTGGTCAGAGTGGTTACATTTGCTTATACACACACTGTCAGCATAAGCTTCACCATACTGTGTCATATGGTGTGTCCTCAAGAGGCCTCAACAACTTAGAGAGAGCTAGAAGAGGATGATTGTAGACAGAGAGAGAGAGAGAGAGAGGGGGGTGCTAGAAGAGGGAGGTGGTAGACAGAGAGAGAGAGAGAGAGAGAGAGAGAGAGAGGGGGAGAGAGAGGGGAGCTAGAAGAGGGAGATTGTAGACAGAGAGAGAGAGAGAGAGAGGGGGAGAGAGAGGGGAGCTAGAAGAGGGAGATTGTAGACAGAGAGAGAGAGAGAGAGAGAGAGAGAGAGCTAGAAGAGGGAGATTGTAGACAGAGAGAGAGAGAGAGAGAGAGAGAGAGAGAGAGAGAGGGGGGCTAGAAGAGGGAGATTGTAGACAGAGAGAGAGAGAGAGAGAGAGAGAGAGAGAGAGAGAGAGAGAGAGAGAGAGAGATAGAGAGAGAGAGAGAGAGAGAGAGGGGGGGGCTAGAAGAGGGAGATTGTAGAGAGATAGAGAGAGATAGCGAGATGAAGCTACATTCATGTATATCTGATAACAGCACAGAAAAAGTAAGGTAAGAGAGAGAACATTGTAGCTGTTAGTTTACTACTCTCAGTCTAACAATATCTAATACAAACATAGTTGGACAACATTTAGAAAACCACTTTTGACTATCCTCAAAGTGTGAAAGCGGTGATTCAAGCCCAGAGAGCAACTGCACATGTGAGACTATCATCTCCATTAATTTAACACCATGAAGCTAAAGTTATAAAGTTATCCTCTACAGGATTGGTGTTCCTAAACGGGGACAGTTGTTGCTCGAATGACATCTAGAATGACGTTGTATACAACAGCCAACTTTCCGGGACATAGACATGTCTTATATGGGCAGAAGGGTTGCATTCTTGGTAATCTAACTACAGTGTCCAATTTAAAGTAGCTATTACAGCAAAGACCATTGTTTGAGGATAGTGCATAACAATTAAACACTGGTTTGATACATTCACCTCTGAAGGTAGATAATGTACTTACATTCAGTAATCTTGCTCTGATAAGCTCTGATTTGTCATCCTGAGGGTCCCAGAGATAAAATGTAACATCGTTTTGTTTGATCAAATCAATTTTATATTCAATTGTAGGAACTGGGTTCTACAGTGACCCCATAGTTGTATCTGGCTGCACACCTACCGCGCCCGGCCATCTAGATGTGTGAAGGTTAGTGTTTTTTTCTGTAGGGAAGCTAATGATCCATCATGTATGACATTCCTGGGAGTGTGTAAACATACATTTTTTATTACCAAATTTCAAACTTCTGAAGCCCTTTTAAACCAAAAATACACAAAAGTTATCATGCAACAAAGTGATAAACTTAAGATCCTACATTTGTAGATATTTGGCTTACAATGGGCACTGAAATTAACTTGGTGTTTAGGCAGTCAGACTTTTTCAAACACTGAAATGAAAGGATGAAACAGGTGAGAGTGATGTACAGAATTGTAATGTTAGACTCTGAGATTGAACCCTGGCCTCCCATAGGAGAATGCAGAGTTCAGAGTTGGCTGTGGTACCGCTAGACCAAACTCTAGCATTGCTAACACCTCTTAAAACTCAACCAGAAAAACCCAAGGATGGAGACATCGTTGGGAGACAGACCTTGTTGGAATTGATACATACGTACAAATCCATTCTTTGACAGGAGGTGATATATGAATGTTGGAATGGTCATTCATGTGTGTCAGTGTCATGGGGAGCTCTGCACGGACTTAGGCTACTAAAAATATGAAATCCTATACACTTTCCAGGTTAATGGTGAATACAGCCCGTTAGGTGGTTGTGTGCTGAGACTTCTCCTTGACAGACTTTAAAACTATTGATTCCGGTCCAACATTAGCCGCTTGGAAAAAAAGGCGTCCTGTTTCTCGGTCCTCGGGTGACTTTTTTGTATGTACTGTATTGCATTCTACCCTATCTTAGTATTGGCAGTGATCTATGGAAAATAAACATCCCAACATGCTACGGATCTCAAAACGTACAGTCGAGATGTCTCAGGGATCACATCCAAGATATTGTCCCTCCGTTGCTGTGTAGAGAGAACTCTGGATGAGGAACTTACCGAGCGTAATGCATATTGAAGTGGGTTTGGCAACATTGGTTCTCTATCAGATTCTGCGAAGAGCTCTACTTATGACTTCCAGTATATATGGCTGGTTGAGGCTTCACACACGACTCAGGGGTTTTAAATCCAGTTTCTGCTCTCCGGTGACTCCAACTACCTCAACCGCTAGCCGTCTGACACGAGAGGCAGCAGTCAATCACATGGCTTCCTTGCTCCGATGTCAATAATACAAATATTTGGATTGTTCTGGAAAATGTTTGTTACCATGCTTTGGGAACCGTTCTTTAGGAGCCATGCTTTGGGACACAACCCACTGAAGTTTATTTGGGCTGAACTGGTGTTACTATAGAAGTGTGCAGACTCAGAGAAGAGCCTACAGGCCACTTGGGTTAGAGACTTTAGCTCGACAAGCAAATGCTGTCTGTAATGGTAGCTAGCTGCTTGTATTAGAGCCCTGTGTGCAGTTGGTTGCGTTTAAGGCTGTAATTCAGACAACAATGTAACTATGGAAGAACCACACAAGAGGCCCTGTACATGCGTCTGCCTTATTCCCAAACCTTACAAAAGCAGTAGCTGAGTAAAGGAAAGAGGAGGAGAGGCCAGTGCAGGGAGGGCCTTGAGGACGTTATGACCTGTGATAGATGGAGACCTCAACATGTGGCACGCAGTAAGCTCTGAGCTCCGATGGAGGTCAGCTATTTGTTGCTCTTGTACTGATCCCAGTGGGCCTGACCTGTGAGTGGCTCAATTCCCTGTCCCTCCCCAAACAGGCGGCCGTATATCATCACAAGGCAGACAATCCAGGGGTGGTTGAGGTAATTGTTTGCAGTTACCAAATGGTGTTGGGAGGCCTCCTAGGAGGTGAAGAAAGCGTAGCTCCCATTCGTACGACAAGTATTGATTTCAGGGTACGCATCACATCGGAATAGGATTTAGAAAAGCTGACTGCTCACACCCCTTAGAGTTCCCCACAGTTCCCCTTCTTTCCTGAAAGCCAGTTAAATATCCTCATGGCAATTTTGGTCAGCAGTACAGCATCATGGGAAACATTTCCACCCCGTCTGGAAACACTGACGGAGGCAACCCAATTCCTGCACTGCGTTGTCGTTCTGCCTCCATTAAGAGCAAAAAATACCTCATTTTAATTCTAGGTTCCTCTCCGATTTATCATTTGTCTCTCGATGTTGTCCCAAACTGACAGCGGGGACGGTGGATTCTTGCGCTGTGAGCTCATACACCCACAATACTGGTAGATACCACTCTATGTTGTGTTGTAATGGTTACCCCCTCACTCCAACCCACCCCTTCTCTGCTTTCTTTGCAATATGAGAATGTTGTGTTCCGAGGAAATTTAGGGTCGAGACATGCTGCTTTTTAAAATCCCTTTCCCAATGTAGATTAGTTCGTTTGTGCTCTGGGAAGTCCGTGTCTTGAGACTTTCATGGGTTCTACCTGCTACAGTCATTAGTTTAACTCAGTCAGACAAAAGACAATGTAATGTCAATGTGGATGATGCATTACAGTTTTTTTTATTGCTAAACGACGGTGGACACAACTGGAGTCACATGTGCAAAACTCTAACTACAGTCTGCACAGCAGCAGTTCATGTGGACCAAACTCTAGTTCGTTTTTCATTGCTTGAACACAGTTTTCAAAACTCTACACACTTATCCCATGACTTTAACCACAACCTGCACAACACTGTGGATTTACAGCACTTTGTTCAAATGCTAACACACTGCTGTCAAAACTGTGAACCACACATTCAAAACGGAATAGATTTCAGCCTTGCGCCTTTCAAACACTGCTGATTGCAATTTCAGCTGAAAGGCTAAGCAGGTGTCTTGTTTTAGACTTGTTAGTGAACACACACACATATTACAGTATATATAGGTAGAGCTCAGAAAGACTCATTTTGGAAATGGAACAAGGAAGATGGGTTTGTGGAGGGAGAAGGGTGGCAGGGAGAGGGCGGATGCGTGGAGGAAGACAAAGACAAGGAACTGTTATTTCAGATGAAATAAGGGCTACACTTATAGACCATGTCGTGAACCATGGTCTCTCATTGAGAGAGGCAGGGTTGAGGGTGCAACCCAATCTGCAAAGATCCACAGTGGCATCTGTAATGCCAATTTTCCATCATGCAAACAGGTGAGAGTTACATCCTTACAGTAAATGAAAACATTACAGGAATCTATTTTGTATTGCAATTATAGAATATTTACACAGATATATATTACAGTAAGTTTGACTGTAAAATATATTTTTACAACAGGACCCAAAGGCTGCCCCCAACAGGGGGAAGAGGAAAAATATTTTCAGATGCGCAGGAAAAGGCTATTGTTGACATGGTTGTCAACAATAGCCAACAATTGTCAACAATAAAACTGCGGGAGATTCAAGATAGAGTGCTGGCTGATAATGATATATTTGAAAATGCAAATTCTGTCAGCACAACAACTATTGCTCGAGTCCTAAAGAAACACCAAGTTACAATGAAACAGTTATACACTGTACCATGCGAGAGAAACAGTGAACGGTTAAAAGAGCAAAGATACTAATATGTCCAGGTAAGACGTCTGAGGTTACGTACACAGCTATACAAAATATTTACAGTAAAAAAAAAACACTAGCATTTCTACAGTAAAACTGTGCACTTACTGTTTTTCAGAGAGTAATGGAGGTGGAAGCACTGGAAAGACCACATTCATTTGTATTTATCGATGAAGCTGGATTTAACCTTGCCAAAACACGGCGCAGAGGAAGGAATGTTATAGGTCAAAGGGCCACTGTGGAGGTTCCAGGCCAAAGGGGGGGAAATATCACCATGTGTGCTGCAATGGCCAATGATGGTTTGCTTCTCAACACACCACTCATTGGCCCATACAACACAGAAAGGCTTATAGCTTTCCTAGAACAGCTCTATGTTCAGCTAGTGCCAGCAGAACAGTAAGAGCCAGTAAGAAACCCCAAGTTTTAGTCATTTGCGATAACGTTGCTTTTCACCACTCTGCAGCTGTCACAGATTGGTTTGCAGCACATCACAGATTTATGGTTTTGTACCTGCCTGCATATTCACCCTTCCTCAACCCAATAGAGGAGTTTTTCTCTGCCTGGAGGTGGAAAGTGTTTGGTCACCACCCACATGACCAAATGTCTCTTTTGGAAGCCATGCGTGCCGGATGTGAGGACACGAGTCCAGAGGACTGCCAGGGATGGATAAGGCACTCCAGAAGGTTCTTCCCCAGGTGCATGGCAAGAGAAAACATTAGATGTGATGTTGAAGAAAACCTGTGGCCTGATGCTAGAGAGAGGCAGGATTAGCCCCTCAATTATTTGTTTGAATTACAGTATGTACTTTTAGTTTCTACCTTTTTTTCTCAATACTCTAATTCTGTAAATTATTGAAGCAAACTATAAACTATTGAAGCAAACTGCTAATTTTCATTTACCTTAAAGAATTGTTATGTTCTAAAAAATTTAATAAATCATGTGAAAGAATGTCACTCTTTTCTTTGAAGAAAATATTACTTTGTATGAAGTCACTGAAATTGTTCAAACTGTAAAGATGAAAAGTTTGTATTTTCTGTATTGGTGTTTGATGCTAGTGTTTTTACTCTCAGTGTGTTCTGAGTGACAGTGTGTGTTATCTCAGTGAGGGTTGTCATAGTGTTTGGCTGCACTGAGCGTGTTTTGAGCCATGTGTTAAGAGTTGTGTTGCTTGGAATGAGTTTTGCAGGTGATGTGAACTGTTTAGCTCAGGTGACTGTTGGTAGTGCAGACTGTAGTTAGAGTTTTGCACATGTGACTCCAGTTGTGCCCACTGTTATTTAGCAATCAAAAAAAAACTGTAAGTCAACTAGTCTCTCTGTTGTTCTAACCAGAACATCAAATCAAATCCAATTTTGTTTGTCACAAACACATGGTTAGCAGATGTTAATGCGAGTGTAGCGAAATGCTTGTGCTTCTTGTTCCGACCATGCAGTAATATCTAACAAGTAATCTAACAATTTCACAACATCTACCTTATACACACAAGTGTAAAGGAATTAATAAGAATATGTACATAAAAATACATGGATGAGTGATGGCCAAACGGCATAGGCAAGATGCAGTAGATGGTGTTGATTACAGTATATACATATGAGATGAGTAATGTAGGGTATGTAAACATTATATAAAGTGGCATTGTTTAAAGTGGCTAGTGATCCATTTATTACATCCTATTTGTAATTATTAAAGTGGCTAGAGATGAGTCAGTATGTTGGCAGCAGCCAATCAATGTTAGTGGTGGCTGTTTAACAGTCTGATGGCCTTGAGATAGAAGCTGTTTTTCAGTCTCTCGGTCCCAGCTTTGATGCACCTGTACTGACCTCGCCTTCTGGATGATAGCGGGGTGAACAGGCAGTGGCTCGGGTGATTGTTGTCCTTGATGATCTTTTTGGCTTTCCTGTGACATCGGGTGGTGTAGGTGTCCTGGAGGGCAGGTAGTTTTCCTCTGGTGATGCTTTGTGCAGACCTCACAACCCTCTGGAGAGCCTTACGGTTGTGGGCGGGGCAGTTGCCGTGCCAGGCGGTGTGCATTTGTAAAAGTTTGTGAGTGTTTTTGGTGACAAGCCGAATTTCTTCAGCCTCCTTCAAGTCACACATAACCAGCATAGCTACCACAGCATTCTGCAGCGATACGCCATCCCATCTGGTTTGTGGTTAGTGGGACTATCATTTGTTTTTCATCAGGACCAAACACACCTCCAGACAGTGTAAGGGCTATTTGACATAGAAGGAGAGTGATAGAGTGAGGCATCAGATGATCTGGACTCCACAATCACCTGACCTCAACCCAATTGAGATGGTTTGGGATGAGTTGAACCGCAGAGTGAAGGAAAAGCAGCCAACAAGTGCTCAGCATATGTGGGAACTCCTTCAAGACTGTAGAAAAAGCATTCCAGAAAAAAAACATTCTCTTAAAAGCATTAAGAGAATGTCTAAAGTGTACAAATTTGTCATCAAGGCAAAGGGAGTCTCAAGTATAAAATATATTTTATTTGTTTGACACTTTTTTGGTTACTACTTGATTCCATATGTGTTATTTCATAGTTCACTGTTATTCTACAATGTAGAAATTAGTAACAATTAAGAAAAACCCTTGAATGACTGGTACTGAATCTTAGCCGATAACTCGGCTAAGAGCAGACCAATAAAAGCAGACCAAGTATCCTAACTCCCGCTTTATGATGCTCAGATGTATAGAATAGAGTATGATTATTCCCTGAGCTATCTCTGCAATAAGCATATTGCTGCCTGGGGAATACAGCTGTTATTCACCCTCTCTAGGCAATGGGCTGCAGTTATTCACTACAGGAAGACTAAGTAATCCTGGCCATTCATTCTAAGGTCAATATTGCTAAAGGGCATATCGCAGGCACCATTGGGAGGTAGGGGCTCAATATCCTGCCTTGAAAGAAGGCCTAAGAAGGCTAGCCGTGTGGATTGAGGAGTGCTGATTAGAGAGCAGAGCCAATGAGATTTTAAGCACCACTAATGAAAGCAAGCCTTGATTTTGGGAAGATTTGGTCACCCTGAAAGTCTGAAACTTAAATCACGCCTTTGTATTTCTGGTTACTGGTGCATTCTGTTCAGAAATGAGAAAGTGGTTGTGATTGCATGAGGAGGTGGAGACCTGCTCAAAAGAGGTGATGATGTGTGGTTTCCAGTCCCCAAACGTTCACGCGCAAACACACACACACACACACACACACACACACACACACACACACACACACACACACACACACACACACACACACACACACACACACACACACACACACACACACATACACAAATACATACACACACACACACACACACACACACACACACACACACACACACACACACACACACACACACACACACAAACACACACACACACACAAACACACACACAAACACACACACACACACACACACACAAATACACACGCACACACACACAAACACACACACAAATACACACACACACACACACAAATACACACACACACACACACACACTCACACACATACACACAAATACGCACACACAGACACAAGCATTTTGCTACACTTGCATCTGCTAACCATGTGTATGTGACACATACATTTGATTTGATTTGACACACACACAAATACACACACACACACACACACACACACACACACACACACACACACACACACACACACACACACACACACACACACACACACACACACACACACACACACACACACACACACACACACACACACACACACACACACACACACACACACACACACACACACACACACAGCCAGCCAGCCCCGCAGCTTAGGGACCATGGTCTGGGTCAGATAACGAAACCTGACATTGGAGGTCTTTCACTTGTTTTTGATGAGTTTAACAGACATCTCAACTAGTGTGTGTTTGTATTTGTGAATGACGCATCCTGACAATACTGTGTAGCCACATTCAAAGTAGTACATTTACAGTTGAAGTCGGAAGTTTACATACACTTAGGTTGGAGTCATTAAACTTGTTTTTCAAAAACTCCACAAATGTCTTGTTAACAAACTATAGTTTTGGAAAGTCGGTTAGGACATCTACTTTGTGCATGACACAAGTAATTTTTCAACAATTGTCAACAGACATATTATTTCACTTATAATTCACTGTTTCACAATTCCAGTGGTTCAGACGTTTACATACACTAAGTTGACTGTGCCTTTAACAGCTTGGAAAATACCAGAAAATGATGTCAGGGCTTTAGAAGCTTGGGATAGTCTAATTGACATAATTTGAGTCAATTGGAGGTGTACCTGTGGATGTATTTCAAGGCCTACCTTCAACTCAGTGGGAAAATCAAAAGAAGTCAGCCAAGACCTCCACAAGTCTGGTTCATCCTTGGCAGTAATTTCCAAATGCCTGAAGGTACCATGTTCATCTGTACAAGCAATAGTACGCAAGTATAAACACCATGGGACCACGCAGCCGTCATAACGTTCAGGAAGGAGACGTTTTCTGTCTCCCAGAGATGAACGTACTTTGGTGCGATATGTGCAAATCAATCCCAGAACAACAGCAAAGGACCTTGTGAAGATGCTGGAGGAAACAGGTACAAAAGTATCTATATCCACAGTAAAACGAGTCCTATATCGACGAGTTCTACCGCTCAGCAAGGAAGAAGCCACTGCTCCAAAACCGCCATAAAAAAGCCAGGGTTTGCAACTGCACATGGGGACAAAGATCGTACTTTTTGGAGAAATATCCTCTGGTCTGATGAAACAAAAATAGAACTGTTTGGCCATATTGACCATCGTTATGTTAGGAGGAATAAGAGGGATGCTTGCAAGCCGAAGAACACCACCCCAACTGTGAAGCATGGTTGGTGGCAGCATCATGTTGTGGGGGTGCTTTGCTGCAGGAGGGACTGGTGCACTTCACAAAATAGATGGCTCAATAAGAACGGAAAATTATGTGGATATATTGAAGCAACATCTAAAGACATCAGCCAGGAAGTCTTCCAAATGACAATCTTCCAAATGGACAATGATCCCAAGCCTACTTTCAAAGTTGTGGCAAAATGGCTAAAGGACAACACAGTCAAGGTATTGGAGTGGCCATCTCAAAGCCCTGACCTCAATCCTATAGAACATTTGTGGGCAGAACTGAATAAGTGTGTGCGTGCAAGGGGGCCTACAAACCTGACTCAGTTACACCAGCTCTGTCAGGAGGAATGGGCCAAAATTCACCCAACTTATTGTGGGAAGCTTGTGGAAGGCTACCCGAAACGTTTGACCCAAGTTAAACAATTTAAAGGCAATGCTACCAAATACAAATTGAGTGTATGTAAACTTCTGAACCACAGGGAATGTGATGAAAGAAATTCAAGCTGAAATAAATAATTCTCTCAACTATAATTCTGACATTTCACATTCTTAAAATAAAGTGGTGATCCTAATTGACATAAGACAGGGAATTCTTACTAGGATGAAATGTCAAGAATTGTGAAAAACTGAGTTTAAATGTATTTGGCTAAGGTGTATGTAAACTTCTGACTTCAACTGTACATGTAATCTATTGTATCTCATTGTTCCTATTATCGATCAATGAAAGTGCTTCTATGGACGGGTAGTGAGTTGTCACGGTGCCTGTATAGATGCCTTTATGTTGGGTTATGTGTTGACTCTTATTCCCCCGGTCTTAGTATCCATTGTTACATAACATGGGTCATTATGGACGTCAGTCTGGATGGTTTGACTGTGGGGGTATGAGGTAACAGTTCAGTCTGGATAGTTTGAATGTGGGGGTATGAGGTAACAGTTCAGTCTGGATGGTTTGACTGTGGGGGTATGAGGTAACAGTTCAGTCTGGATGGTTTGACTGTGGGGGTATGAGGTAACAGCTCAGTCTGGATGGTTTGACTGTGGGGGTATGACCTCATCTTTACTAGATGCTGTTCTTCCACTAACCTCATTGCAACTCCCCTCCATGTCTCCGACCACTACCTTGTATCCTTTTCCCTCTCGCTCTCATCCAACACTTCCCACACTGCCCCTACTCGGATGGTATCGCGCCGTCCCAACCTTCGCTCTCTCTCCCCGCTACTCTCTCCTCTTCCATCCTATCATCTCTTCCCTCTGCTCAAACCTTCTCCAACCTATCTCCTGTTTCTGCCTCCTCAACCCTCCTCTCCTCCCTTTCTGCATCCTTTGACTCTCTATGCCCCCTATCCTCCAGGCCGGCTCAGTCCTCCCCTCCCGCTCCGTGGCTCGACGACTCATTGCGAGCTCACAGAACAGGGCTCCGGGCAGCCGAGCGGAAATGGAGGAAAATTCGCCTCCCTGCGGACCTGGCATCCTTTCGCTCCCTCCTCTCTACATTTTCCTCTTCTGTCTCTGCTGCTAAAGCCACTTTCTACCACTCTAAATTCCAAGCTTCTGCCTCTAACCCTAGGAAGCTCTTTGCCACCTTCTCCTCCCTCCTGAATCCTCCCCCCCCTCCTCCCTCTCTGCAGATGACTTCGTCAACCATTTTGAAAAGAAGGTCGACGACATCCGATTCTCGTTTGCTAAGTCAAACGACACCGCTGGTTCTGCTCACACTGCCCTACCCTGTGCACTGACCTCTTTCTCCCCTCTCTCTCCAGATTAAATCTCGCGTCTTGTGACGGCCGGCCGCCCAACAACCTGCCCGCTTGACCCTATCCCCTCCTCTCTTCTCCAGACCATTTCCGGAGACCTTCTCCCTTACCTCACCTCGCTCATCAACTCATCCCTGACCGCTGGCTACGTCCCTTCCGTCTTCAAGAGAGCGAGAGTTGCACCCCTTCTGAAAAAACCTACACTCGATCCCTCCGATGTCAACAACTACAGACCAGTATCCCTTCTTTCTTTCTCTCCAAAACTCTTGAACGTGCCGTCCTTGGCCAGCTCTCCCGCTATCTCTCTCAGAATGACCTTCTTGATCCAAATCAGTCATGTTTCAAGACTAGTCATTCAACTGAGACTGCTCTTCTCTGTATCACGGAGGCGCTCCGTTCCGCTAAAGCTAACTCTCTCTCCTCTGCTCTCATCCTTCTAGACCTATCGGCTGCCTTCGATACTGTGAACCATCAGATCCTCCTCTCCACCCTCTCCGAGTTGGGCATCTCCGGCGCTGCCCACGCTTGGATTGCGTCCTACCTGACAGGTCGCTCCTACCAGGTGGCGTGGCGAGAATCTGTCTCCTCACCACGCACTCTCACCACTGGTGTCCCCCAGGGCTCTGTTCTAGGCCCTCTCCTATTCTCGCTATACACCAAGTCACTTGGCTCTGTCATAACCTCACATGGTCTCTCCTATCATTGCTATGCAGACGACACACAATTAATCTTCTCCTTTCCCCCTTCTGATGACCAGGTGGCGAATCACATCTCTGCATGTCTGGCAGACATATCAGTGTGGATGACGGATCACCACCTCAAGCTGAACCTCGGCAAGACGAAGCTGCTCTTTCTCCCGGGGAAGGACTGCCCGTTCCATGATCTCGCCATCACGGTTGACAACTCCATTGTGTCCTCCTCCCAGAGCGCTAAGGACCTTGGCGTGATCCTGGACAACACCCTGTCGTTCTCAACTAACATCAAGGCTGTGGCCCGTTCCGGTAGGTTCATGCTCTACAACATCCGCAGAGTACGACCCTGCCTCACACAGGAAGCGGCGCAGGTCCTAATCCAGGCACTTGTCATCTCCCGTCTGGATTACTGCAACTCGCTGTTGGCTGGGCTCCCTGCCTGTGCCATTAAACCCCTACAACTCATCCAGAACGCCGCAGCCCGTCTGGTGTTCAACCTTCCCAAGTTCTCTCACGTCACCCCGCTCCTCCGTTCTCTCCACTGGCTTCCAGTTGAAGCTCGCATCCGCTACAAGACCATGGTGCTTGCCTACGGAGCTGTGAGGGGAACGGCACCTCAGTACCTCCAGGCTCTGATCAGGCCCTACACCCAAACAAGGGCACTGCATTCATCCACCTCTGGCCTGCTCGCCTCCCTACCACTGAGGAAGTACAGTTCCCGCTCAGCCCAGTCAAAACTGTTCGCTGCTCTGGCCCCCCAATGGTGGAACAAACTCCCTCACGACGCCAGGACAGCGGAGTCAATCACCACCTTCCGGAGACACCTGAAACCCCACCTCTTTAAGGAATACCTAGGATAGGATAAGTAATCCTTCTCACCCCCCTTTAAAATTTAGATGCACTATTGTAAAGTGACTGTTCCACTGGATGTCATAAGGTGAATGCACCAATTTGTAAGTCGCTCTGGATAAGAGCGTCTGCTAAATGACGTAAATGTAAATGTTAAATGTAACAGTTCAGTCTGGATAGTTTGACTGTGGGGGTATGAGGTAACAGTTCAGTCTGGATGGTTTGACAGTGGGAGTATGAGGTTACAGTTCAGTCTGGATGGTTTGACAGTGGGAGTATGAGATAACAGTTCAGTCTGTGTGGTTTGACTGTGGGGGTATGAGGTAACAGCTCAGTCTGTGTGGTTTGATTGTGGGGGTATGAGGTTACAGTTCAGTCTGTGTGGTTTGACTGTGGGGGTATGAGGTAACAGCTCAGTCTGTGTGGTTTGACTGTGGGGGTATGAGGTTACAGTTCAGTCTGGATGGTTTGACAGTGGGAGTATGAGATAACAGTTCAGTCTGTGTGGTTTGACTGTGGGGGTATGAGGTAACAGCTCAGTCTGGATGGTTTGACTGTGGGGGTATGAGGTAACAGTTCAGTCTGGATGGTTTGACTGTGGGGGTATGACTGTGGGGTATTTGTGTTCCGCATTAATACATTGGGCGCCGTGTGGTCACAACATGATTGTCAAGCATCAGTGCTGTGAAAAACACAACGTTTTGTCTTTTAAAACGCAGCTGTTCTGAAGATATATTCTCTGATTCGGGAAAGGGGGAGACCTCGTCAGTTGTACAAGTGAATGCATTCAACTGAAATGTTTCTTCTGTATTTAATCAGAGTGGCGCAGCGGTCTAAGAGCAAGAGGTGTCACTACAGTCCCTGGTTCAAATCCAGGCTGTATCACATCAGGCCGTGATTGGGAGTCACACAGGGTGGTGCACGAGTGGTCCGGGTTTGGCCGGGCTAGGCCGTCATTGTAAATAAGAATTTGTTCTTAACTGACTTGCCTAGTTTAAATAAAGCTTAAATACATTTCTTAAATCAAAATAAATAATCCAACCCCTCTGATTACATTCCACTTCATTGTTAATCAAATCGTATTTGTGACATGCGCTGAATACAACAGGTATACCTTACTGTGAAATGCCTACTGACAAGCCCATAACCAACCATGCAGAAAGGCTACTTTATCATCAGTGTATTTGGAAGCAGAAGAGAGAGGACACGCATTTCTTCAACTGTACCATACCAAGGCACATGATGAATAATGGAATGACTGTATTCAAACTCCATCAACTTTGCCTCTGATTATCCAAAGAAACTGATCCAAGATCTGTACTTGCGGTGGATAGCTTGTGTGTTTCTCCGCTCACTGCTCTGTCTGAGTAGCAGAGGGACTGAGAGGAGAGTCCTGTCTGCTGGTTCAACGTGGACCTCCTTTCAGTTCAGCCACAGTCCCCTCCTACCTCCTCAGATATAGTGAGCATTTTGACTAGCCGCGGAGTCAACCAGAGCTGAATCTTTAACAGAGCACACTGCTGGGTCTCTCTGCCTCAGCCCCCAGACACACACACACACACACCATACACACACACACCGACCAAACACATGGAGTACTGCCGCGCTGTGTTTCTCTGGATCTGCTGCAGCCTGTTACCAGGTGAGATAACGTGTGTGTGTGTGTGTGTGTGTGTGTGTGTGTGTGTGTGTGTGTGTGTGTGTGTGTGTGTGTGTGTGTGTGTGTGTGTGTGTGTGTGTGTGTGTGTGTGTGTGTGTGTGTGTGTGTGTGTGTGTGTGTGTGTGTGTGTGTGTGTGTGTGTGTGTGTGTGTGTGTGTGTGCACATGTGCATGTGTACAATAAGTAGTAGTTATTACATTTAATTTATTCCAGCTCTCTGGAAGGCACATAAAACGTTTGTGGCATAGCTTTTATAGGCGCTAAAGTTAGTCAAATGTTTGCATAAGAAGAGGCAGACAGTCTAGCTTTCAGTTCTCCAATATTTATATGGAAATGTAGACAGGAATATAATTCCACGGTGTCCTGAGTGAAGTGGCTTTCTGGAGAACTAGTAAATGAGTGTCTCTTCTCTCGTGCAGCAAATATCTTAAACTACTATAATATCAGTCTCATATCTTGATCTACTCTAATATCTAAGTTTCATATCTTAGTCTCATATCTTAATCTCATATCTAGAAATACTCTGATACCTTAGTATTATATCTCGAACTATCATATCTTATTCTCATATTTTAGTCTCATATATCTTAGTATCATATCTTGAACTACTCTCATATCTTAGTATCATATCTTGAACGACTCTCATATCTTAGTATCATATCTGCATCACATCCGGCCGTGATTGGGAGTCCCATAGGGCGGCACACAGTTGGCCCAGCGTCGTCCGGGTTTGGCCGGGGTAGGCCGTCATTTTAAATAAGAATTTGTCTTAGCTGACTTGCCTAGTTAAATAAAGGTTCAGAAATGTGTATCATATTTTACTCTTATATTTTAGTCTCATATTTTGAACTATTCTAATATCTTAGCATCATATCTTGAGCTCATACTGTGTGAGAGAGATGGGTGCTGAGTTGGCTTATTGAAGGGATGTGCTGGTTCCCTCAGGTTTGACAGAGGTGCTCTGTCTCTCATTGAAAGCAGGTGTGTCCTTTGAAATGAAAGGTGGTGCTATCTGTTTAGAAACTAAGCGCTCAGAGTTTCCAGCATCTGGAAATGTGTGGTGCGCAGCCAGAACTGGGGTCAATTACCAGTAAAATTACAATAGCAGCAACATTTTGAAGTGGAAGAGAGAGAGAGAGAGAGAGAGAGAGAGAGAGAGAGAGAGAGAGAGAGAGAGAGAGAGAGAGAGAGAGAGAGAGAGAGAGAGAGAGAGAGAGAGAGAGAGAGAGAGAGAGAGAGAGAGAGAGAGAGAGAGAGAGAGAGAGAGAGAGAGAGAGAGGGTTGTTTGAATTTGTCCCGTGGCTATATGACCTGGATTGTATAACCTGATATATGGACTGCATCCCGCTGTCAATCTTCATCTATTTTAATTATATGGTAATATTAAATTGGACCAATGTCAAGAGAGATTGCTATGACAGGTGGCTTTTAAAGAGTGCACACGGCTCACAGTACTGGTAGCCATACATACTGTATGTGTTAGTGTAATTGCTTCAGTCTATGGCAATGTACAGTATGTCACTGTTTAAGTGACATGGAAATGTCTGACGTTTCTTGTCCTCACTGCTTTCCAGTAATGTACTACTGACTTTAATCTAACAAGCAGTTGGATAGCACTAGGTTCCTATCAGGAATCAAGGTAAAACGCCAGTACAGACTGTGTGAAGTAACAGTGTTTATTGTAACAACAGGGGCAGGCAAGCGACAGGTCAAGGCAGGCAGAGGTCGGTAAATCCAGAGTAGAGGCCAAGGTACAGAACGCCAGGCAGGCTCAGGGTCAGGTCAGGCAGAGGTCGGTAATCCAGAGTAGAGGCCAAGGTACAGAACGCCAGGCAGGCTCAGGGTCAGGTCAGGCAGAGGTCGGTAATCCAGAGTAGAGGCCAAGGTACAGAACGCCAGGCAGGCTCAGGGTCAGGTCAGGCAGAGGTCGGTAATCCAGAGTAGAGGCCAAGGGACAGGCAGGCAGGCTCAGGGTCAGGTCAGGCAGAGGTAATCCAGAGGGTGGAGCAGGACAGGACAACAGGCAGGTCAGGGACAACAGAGGAGGACGGGCAGGAACAGGGTCAGGACAGGCAGAGTGGTCAGGCAAAAACAGGGTCAGGACAGGCAGAGTGGTCAGGCGGGCAGGAGCAGGGTCAGGACAGGCAGACTGGTCACAGGCAGAACAGGGTCAGGACAGCCAGAGTGGTCAGTACCCAGGCAGGAACAGGGTCAGGACAGCCAGAGTGGATCGGGCAGGACACCTGGACAGGCAGGGTTGACAGGTCAGGCACAAGGACAGGTGACAGGCAGGTCAGTGGCGTGAACAGGTTTTCAGGACAGCCAGAGTGGTCAGGTAGGCAGGAACAGGGTTAACTTTGATGGTCAGTCGGGCAGGATGACAGGGTCAGGACAGGCAGAGTGGTCAGGCGGGCAGGAACATAGGACAGGCAGGGAGTGGTCAGGCGGGCAGGAACAGGGTCAGGACAGGCAGAGTGGTCAGGCGGGGAGGAACAGGGTCAGGTCAGGCAGAAAGAGTCTGGTAATCCAGAGGTGGAGCAAGGTATAGGACAACAGGCAGACTCAGGGACAGGCAGAGTGGTCAGGCGGGCAGGAACAGGGTCAGGACAGGCAAGGGCTGCAAAAACCAAGATTTTATTTAAATTGTGGGAGTCTAGGAAAAACAGGCACTTAGACAAAGGCTGGTTTGAACAAACAAGAGAACTGGCTTAACAGACAGACAGAAAACACAGGTATAAATACCTAGAGAATAACATAGCAAAGATGGGTCCTGTTTGGCGGTGTTGACAAGCACATGGTCAGAATGGTGGCGTGACAGGGATATTTGACACCCTCTTGTTGAAAATGTCCTGTTATTAATCTTTGAGGGCAGCTTAACATGGTCAGGAGGCCTGGTGGAGCAGTAGACATATTGACTGAGAGAAAATGTCCTGGTACAGAACGAGGGGGAGGAAAGGTCAACATGGTCAGAACACAGTAGTCTGGGGAGAGAAGCTGACATAGCTGGGAAAATGTCCTGTTTAAGACGGGAAAGGGCTGCATTAATAAGGATGGTTATCGGGGGATAGTGACATAGCAAAATGTCCTGTTTGAACGAGGCTGCTTAACATGGTCAGGATGGTGGTAGCGGGGAGAGTGACATAGCAAAATGTCCTGTTTGAACGAGGCTGCTTAACATGGTCAGGATGGTGGTAGCGGGGATAGTGACATAGCAAAATGTCCTGTTTGAACGAGGCTGCTTAACATGGTCAGGATGGTGGTAGTGGGGATAGTGACATAGCAAAATGTCATGGCATACATGCTGATGACAACTCATTGAGTGAACAACTGAGGGAGATGTGCCAGCAAAGTTAGTGGGCTTCATGCCTTTAGTCAATAAGGACAAAGTCATGGACAGGATGGACAGGGCCGGGGATGGTGACATAGCAAAAAAGGATCTTCTGATGACAAAGGTCATTTGATGCTGTCAACAACAGAGGGAGGATTTGCCTGCAAAGTTAGTGGGCTTCATCCTTTAGTCATAAGGACAAAGTGAGGGACACTTTGCAGAAGGGTTGGGGCAATTCTGTCATTTCCAAAAAGGATCTTTGCAGACCAAAGGTCATTTGATGCTGTCATTTCCACAGAGGATGAGGGTTTGCTGAAGGGTTGGCTGGATCACTCTGTCATTTCCACAGAGGATGAGGGTTTGCTGAAGGGTTGGCTGGATAATTCTGTCATTTCCACAGAGGATGAGGGTTTGCTGAAGGGTTGGCTGGATCACTCTGTCATTTCCACAGAGGATGAGGGTTTGCTGAAGGGTTGGCTGGATCACTCTGTCATTTCCACAGAGGATGAGGGTTTGCTGAAGGGTTGGCTGGATTATTCTGACATTTCCACAGCTGTCCACTGCTGCTGTCTATATGTGATCTTGCAGCTCTAACTGGTTGCAGCACTGTGGCTTCCTTCATGTAGAATGTATTTAGAGACTGAAACATTGAGCCACATGAAGAGTGTACAGTCTGTTTGAGGTATGAACAGCCTGCGGGCATTCCACGGTTTTCCAAAGCTGTCACACAAGCCTGGCCGTGATGTCAAGACAACACTTTACTTGTTAGTCCTGAGTGTGAGAGGGCAGGTTTAGAGGGCCAGGTTGGACTTGTTACACTGCTCATTGAGTTTTATGGGCTCATTAAGCGAGCAGTGTCATATCTCCTCGGGCTGCACAAAAACACACAATAACACTTTCAAGTAAATAGTGGTGTTTGAAAATGGTTTCGCTTTTTTAAAAACCCGGTCGTTAGCAATTTCTTCGCTCACATACTGTATTCTGTATACTGTCTGTATTCTTCACCTGTTAGATGCCTAATGCATCATGTTGGTCATAGTACAGCATGTTTGTCCCAATGCAACATGTTTTTCCTCGTACAGAGCCCTCAGTAATTATTGGGACAGTGTACATCATTTTCTCTTCTTTGGGCTCTAAACTAAACTTTGATTTGAAACAATGACTATGCTGTTAAATTGAAGACTGCAAGCTTTAATTTGAGGGTGTATTCATTCATGTTGGGTGAACTGTTTAGAAACATAGTACTTTTTGTACACAGTCAGACTGTGACAGTCCCTTCATTTTAAGGGACCAAAAAAATTGGGACAAATACTCATATGTGTATAAAAGAATTTGGTTCCATATTCATAGTATATTCATAGTATATTCATAGTATATTCATAGCACTACATCAAGCTTGTGACTCTACAAAGTTGTTGGATGCATTTGCTGTTTGTTTTGGTTGTGTTTCAGATTATGTTGTGCCAGAAATAAATTAAACGATAAATCATGTATTGTGTCATTGTATTGTACATGAGAATATAATATGTTTCTGAACAATTCTACAGTAATGTGGATGCTAACACGATTACAGTTCATCCTGAATGAATCGTAAATAATGATGAGTGAGAAAGTTACAGACGTATAAATATCGTACCTCCAGGAAATGCTAACATCTCACCATTACAATAACAGGTATGATATTTGTTCATCTGTAACTTTCTCACTATGTAGAAAACCTACTGTAATTTCTAAACGGTTCACCCGATATTGTGAAAAAACCCTCAAATCAAAGCTGACAGACTGCATAGTCATTGTTTAATTTCAAATCTAAACTTTTGAAGTGCTGTACAGCGTCAATGTCCCAATAATAAATCCGTATGTCATTCAGCCAGTCCTTAGACCCTGACTGTTCCAGTTATGAATGTCCCGATGTCCCCACAGTGGCTTACAGCTGTGCAGGACAACTCCCCCCAGACCTGCTCTGCAGACAGGCCTTATACAGTCCAAGGCCCTGCGTCAGGCTCTGCCATGGAGAGTTAACCCTGGGAGGGCGTAGAGCTGGCCGAGAAGGCAGACAGCTTGCTTAGCAGTGCCCAACTCCTGTGTGGGAGTGGCACATCTGGTGCCAGATGCTCCATCCCATCGTGTCATCAGCACCATCCATTGTGAAGCATCATTCATCAGGGCTCTGATGAGCTTTCCAGAGAAAAGCCATCCAGCGCAAGACTATCCAGAACGGGCCAACTAAAAGATGCCGAGTTGCACCTTTTACCTCATGTGAGGTGTACACCTCCAATCGCAGGGCTGCTCTTTCATGCGAGAGTTGCAATGTGAATTCCTTCATAAAGTTCAGAGAGCGTTTGATCGTTTCATATTAGAATCTGGAACGTGGACTTCTCCACCGCTTATGTGTGTACCAATGAAGGTTGATTTTCAGAGAGGTGGTGGGGAGCTGCTGTCTCGCCATGTGGATTTGGTTAAAACTCAATCTGCTGGTCCAGAGTCTTGGCCTGTGGGTAACAGTCATGCCCGGAGCATTATGACTGTTACCCACACACAGACCAGCATGGCAGACGCTGTGAGGTGGCCATGTGTGTGGAGATGAAGTCTTTCACATCTTCCCTGAAAGCCCCTTGTCTATGTTTGACAAACTGTAGTAATTTTGTTCAGCACTGTGTAGCGCTGTATATGATGCATCCAAGTCCCAGGTCACATTATGGACGTCGCATGGATCCTTTTAAAGGGCATCAGCATCACCTCTCATGAACTGAAACCTGACCATGACGCTGATTGTCCTTTGAGTAGCACGAAGCTCCATCACGTTCTGTGTGAGGATCCATTCTAGCAGGCGTTGCACCCCAGGCTGTTCATAGTGCACCCGCGGGTCGTCTCTCCATCAGTGGGGCTGCGGTGGAGCTCCTGCAGCTTGGTGCTGGGCCAAAAGCAGTGGCTGGCCGGTCGGGCCCATGGTTTATTTATCTGGGCAGAAGAGCCGGTACACAGGAAACCCGGCAAGACTCCGGCCTAGCTTTAGGAGCTGCTGATATTACTGGGAATATTAAATTGCTCTGCCACGTTAGGGGTTTGAAATGGAAACTGGATCCCCTCCCCATCTCACGCTTTCACCTCCACTCTTTCCATCTCTCGCTCATTCTCTCTCTATGTTGTTCTTTTTGCTCTCTCTTTTTCTTGGTAGGAAGTACAGCATAGCTGCTCTCTGATGGTATCTGGGATAGTTTGCTTTATATAACGAGCCTCAGAGACATCAAAGCGCCGGCTCGTGGAGTCATTTGTGTTTATGTGTATTTAAGACGGCATGCCTGGACAAATTATGCAAACCCATATGGGAAAGATTCAAATACACCACCTGCTGTGAGGAATTATAGCTTTTCAGCACCATTTCCTCCACCATTTAGCAGCATTTTTTATTTCAGCTTAATTAATATACTTGTTGACTCCCTCCGGATAATATTTTGGGGGGAGATCAAAGAACAGCTGAACATGTGAACCATTCATGCAACAGGAAATGAACAATGTGGAGAATGTGTCAATATTTAGAACGGTGTACTGTACATTGCAGTGATGGTAACCATGTGGATGGTAACCATGAGTGGATGTTTCCTCCTACCAGAACAGATAGTTTATGGCCGTGTCATTCAATTTAGCAGGAAACAATGTGATGCCTTATCAACAACTGAACCATTTAGCAAGAACATATGCTAGATATACAGTGCCTTCGGAAAGTATTCAGACCCCTTGACTTTTTCCACATTTTGTTAGGTTACAGCCTTATTCTAAAATGGATTACTTTGTTTCCTTTCCTCACCAATCTACACACAATAACCCATAGTGAGAAAGCAAAAACAGTTTTTTTGACATTTTTGCTAATATTATGTCAAACTGAAATATCACATTTACTTAAAGTATTCAGACCTTTTACTCAGTACTTTGTTGAAGCACCTTTGGCAGCGATTACAGCCTCGAGTCTTATTGGGTATGATGCTCGAAGCTTGGCACACCTGTAATTGGGGAGTTTCTCCCATTCTTCTCTGCAGATCCTCTCAAGCTCTGTCAGATTGGATGTGGAGCGTTCCAGAGATGTTTAATCGGGCCACTCAAGGTCATTCAGAGACTTGTCCCGAAGCCACTCCTGCGTTGTCTTGGCTGTGTGTTTAGGGTTGTTCTCCTGTTGGAAGGTGAACCTTCACCCCAGTCTGAGGTCCTGAACTCTCTGTAGCAGGTTTTCATCAAGGATCTCTCTGTACTTTGCTCTATTCATCATTGCCTTGATCCTGACTAGTGTCCGAGACCCTGCCGCTGAAAAACATCCCCATTGCATGATGCTGCTGCCACCACCATGCTTCACCGAAGGGATGGTGCCAGGTTTCCTCCAGACGCTTGGCATTCAGGCCAAAGAGTTCGATATTGGGTTTCATCAGACCAGAGGATGTTGTTTCTCATGGTCTGAAAGTCTTTAGGTGTCTTTTGGCAAACTCCAAGCAGGCTGTCATGTGCTTTTTAGTGAGGAGTGGCTTCCGTCTGTTCACTCTGATTGGTGGAGTGTTGCAGAGATGGTTGTCCTTCTGGAAGGTTCTCCCATCTCCACAGAGGAACTCCCTGACCAAGGCCCTTCCCCCCTATTGCTCAGTATGGTCAGGCTGCCAGCTCTAGCAACAGTCTTGGTGGTTCCTGTCACGTATACTCCCTCTGAGGCGCTCGAGGTCAACAGGCTGCTCATTATTACGAACACATCTCTCACCATCAGACTCACCTGGCCTCCATCACCTCACCTGATTACCTCCATCACCATCACCATCACCATCACCATCACCATCACCATCACCATATATATATATATGTCACTCCCTTTGGTTCTTTCCCTAGGCATTATTGTTTCTGTTCCATTGTTGATTTCTGTATTTATTAAATACACTCCCTGAACTTGCTTCCCGACTCCCAGCGTACATGGTACAGTTCCAAACTTCTTCCATTTAAGAACGATGGAGGCCACTGTGTTCTTGGGGACCTTCAATGCTGCAGACATGTTTTGGTATCCTTCCCCAGATCTGTGTCTTGACATTTGTTATTTTATTATCCCCATTAGCTGTTGCAAAAGCAGCAGCTACTCTTCCTGGGGTCCACACAAAACATGAAACATAATACAGAATGACACAATACAGAACATCATTAGACAAGAACAGCTCAAGGACAGAACTACATACATTTTTAAATAGGCACACGTAGCCTCCATGTCAATACACACAAACTATCTAGGTCAAATAGGGGAGATGCGTTGTGCCACAATCCTGTCTCGGAGCTCTACGGACAATTCCTTTCACCTCATGGTTTGGTTTTTGTCAACTGTGGGACCTTATATACAGTGCCTTGCAAAAGTATTCACCCCCCTTGGCATTTTTTCTATTTTGTTGAATTACAGCCTGTAATTGAAATAGATTTTTGTTTGGATTTCATGTCATGGACATACACAAAACAGTCCAAATTGGTGAAGTGAAATGAAAAGCGGAGATTGGAGTATCTGTACATAGGACCGCTTTAAGCCGTACACTCCACAGAGCTGGGCTTTACGGAAGCGTGGTCAGAAAAAGCCATTACTTAAAGAAAAAAATAAGCAAACATGTTTGGTGTTCGCCAAAAGGCATGAGGGAGACTCCCCAAACATATGGAAGAAGGTACTCAGGTTAGATGAGACTAAAATTGAGCTTTTGTGCCATCAAGGCAAACACTATGTCTGGCGCAAACCCAATACCTCTCATCCCCCCGAGAACAGCATCCCACAGTGAAGCATGGTGGTGGCAGCATCATGCTGTGGGGATGTTTTTCATTGGTAGAGTCTGGGAAACTGGTCAGAACTTGAAGGAATGATGGATGGAGCTAAATACAGGGACATTTTTGAGGAAACCTTATTCAGTCTTCAAGAGATTTGAGACTGGGACGGAGCTTCACCTTCCAGCAGGACAATGATCATAAGCATACTGCTAAAGCAACAATTGAGTGGTTTAAGGGGAAACTTTTAAATGTCTTGAAATGGCCTAGTCAAAGCACAAACCTCAATCCAATTAAGAATCTGTGGTATGACTTAAAGATTGCTGTACACCAGCGGAACCCCCAGTGGCTAGATGTGCCAAGCTTATAGAGACATACCCCAAGAGACGGAAAAAGATGGATCTACAAAGTGTTGACTTTTGGGTGGTGAATAGTTATGCACGCTCAAGTTTTCATTTTTTTTGGTCTTATTTCTTGCTTGTTTCTCAATAAAAATATTTTGCATCTTCAAAGTGGTAGGTAGTATGTTGTGTAAAATCAAATGAACAAACCGCCCAAAAACCTATTTTAATTCCAGATTGTAGGGCAACAACAAAATAGGAAAAATACCAAGGGGGTGAATACTTTCACAAGCCACTGTGGACAGATGTGTGCCTTTCCAAGTCATGTCCAATAAATTGAAACCAATCAAGTTGGAGAAATATCTCAAGGATGATCAATGAAAGCAGGATGCTCAATTTGAGTCTCATAGCAAAAGTTCTGAATACTTATGTAAATAAGGGTTTTCCGTTTTTTTTTTTTTAACATTTGCAAACATTTCTAAAAACCTCTTTTTGCTTTGTCATTATGGGGTTATGTGTGTAGATTCATGAGGAAATTGTTTTATTTAATACATTTTAGAATAAGGCTGTAACGTAACCAAATGTGGAAAATATTAAGGGATCTGAATACTTCCCGAAGGCAAATTGTATAATTCCTCTTGACAGAGCAGCAACATCTGTTGGCAGAATATACTAGTGAGATATACATATTTTGGAGTATTATAAAGATATTTGTTCTGCAGTTGCAGTGCTCTCATTAGATTAAATTCTTCAGCTCCCTTGAAAGCAGATGTAATCTCCTTTAAAACTGCCAATGTGAAAAATCAAACTCTTCTAAAGAATGAACCATGACAGTACTTTATTTAAAAGGAAATGGTTATTGTCCTGACTTTGACTTTGATACTCTTCTTTCATGGTATTGAATCCCAACTGTTAACTGCATCTCGCAAGTGACTGGTGTTTTTTTCAAATGTATAGCCTACTTTGAAAATATATATCATCATTTTAACTACCAGGGTCAGGACGATACCAGTATCGCGAAAATCGTTAGTATCATAACAAAGAAACAAAACACAATGCGGATTTAAGTTCTTTAGGAAAACAGCATTAATGTTGAAACAAACATCATTAGTTTGTCTTCCAGAGTCACATTTATTTATTTTCTATCTATTGCTCACAATATTTTACATACAGCAGGTTTTTAAAGGACTGAAGAGTTTGGTCTGCTTTGTGTTTACATTTTTGTCATGGATAAAACATTGTGATAATGGTATTGTCCCGGCCCTACTAACTATCTGTCCCGGCCCTACTAACTATCCCGACCAGCAGTTGAATAACGAGTTCCAATGCATTTCACACGTTTATCAAAGACATACTTTTCTCTGTCAAGTCCATTTGTCCATCAAATGGAAATAAAAATGTATTTGGCCATTTTCTGCTTCTAACTATTTATTTAATATATCAGCTCTCTAAACTGCTCTAATCAATCTTGGTAACAATGATTAGCAATACACAACAGAACCATACCTGAACTGCCGCTTGCATACTCTCTGAACCATTGGTTTGCCTCTCAGTGCTGAACCCAACTCTGACCTTCTATTGATTTGTTATGTCGCCTCATAAACTTTGTTGGTGCTTTTACGTTGTGATCTCGGTAACAAAATACATTTCCCATGGAGAAAAAATGATCACTTGACTTGACTTGGCCTTCAAAGCCTAACAGATTGTAGAGCTGTATAGAGAGGACTGAGAGTGGGGTTTAGGGTATTCAAAATAGGCCCTACTGTGTTGACGTAAGAGAAGGGGGGGCTTGTCCTGGGGTCTGTTTTTGTGTGCTCTATGAAATCCATCTCTTCAACTCACTGGGCTGGGTTCTGACTGCTCACTGGGATGGGTTCTGACTGTTCACTGGGCTGGGTTCTGACTGTTCACTGGGCTGGGTTCTGACTGTTCACTGGGCTGGGTACTGACTGTTCACTGGGCTGAGCAACCTGACCTGAGAGAGAACACAACTTCACACTGCCTCAGTGGGCTGCCCGAGTAAAAACCCTGGGTTCAGGGATGCCAGGAGTAACAGGTTCTGACTGTTCACTGGGCTGGGTTCTGACTGTTCACTGGGCTGGGTTCTGACTGTTCACTGGGATGGGTTCTGACTGTTCACTGGGCTGGTGACTGCTCACTGGGATGGGTTCTGACTGCTCACTGGGATGGTTCTGACTGATTACTAAGTAATGTTCTGACTGCTCACTGGGATGGGTTTCACTGTTCTGACTGCTCACTGGGATGGGGGATTACTGTAATGTTCTGACTGCTCACTGGGATGGGTTCTGACTGCTCACTGGGATGGGTTCTGACTGATTACTAAGTAATGTTCTGACTGCTCACTGGGCTCACTGGGATGGGTTCTGACTGTTCACTGGGCTGGGTTCTGACTGTTCACTGGGCTGGGTTCTGACTGTTCACTGGGCTGGGTTCTGACTGTTCACTGTTCTGGCTGGGTTCTGACTGTTCACTGGGATGGGTTCTGACTGTTCACTGCGCTGGGTTCTGACTGTTCACTGGGCTGGGTTCTGACTGTTCACTGGGCTGGGTACTGACTGTTCACTGGGCTGGGTTCTGACTGTTCACTGGGCTGGGTTCTGACTGTTCACTGGGCTGGGTTCTGACTGTTCACTGGGATGGGTTCTGACTGTTCACTGCGCTGGTACTGACTGCTCACTGGGATGGGTTCTGACTGACTGGGATGGGTTCTGACTGATTACTAAGTAATGTTCTGACTGCTCACTGGGATGGGTTCTGACTGATTACTAAGTAATGTTCTGACTGCTCACTGGGATGGGTTCTGACTGATTACTAAGTAATGTTCTGACTGCTCACTGGGATGGGTTCTGACTGCTCACTGGGATGGGTTCTGACTGATTACTAAGTAATGTTCTGACTGCTCACTGGGATGGGTTCTGACTGCTCACTGGGATGGGTTCTGTGTGCTCACTGGGTTGGGTTCTGACTGCTCAAGGTGCTGAGTTCTGACTGCTCACAGGGTTGGGTTCTGAATGCTCACAGGGATGGGTTCTGAATGCTCACAGGGATGGGTTCTGACCGTTCACAGGGTTGGGTTCAGACCACTCACAGGGTTGGGTTCTGACTGCTCACAGGGTTGGGTTCTGACTGCTCACAGGGTTGGGTTCTGACTGCTCACAGGGTTGGGTTCTGACTGCTCACAGGGTTGGGTTCTGACTGCTCACAGGGTTGGGTTCTGACTGCTCACAGGGTTGGGTTCTGACTGCTCACAGGGTTGGGTTCTGACTGCTCACAGGGTTGGGTTCTGACTGTGAATGTTTTTTCCAAGTAATAATCCTCTAACAGTATGTCATTAAGCGTGATGACTTTTAAACCGCCTCTTTCTTTCTCTTGGTACTTCTCCATTTCTCTCTCTATTTCCTGCTCTATTTTAGTGTTATATCACTGTCATCACAAGCTGGCTCATAGCCCTTGACGTCAGACAAGAAAAATTGCAATGAAATGTAAATCCCAACATGAACCCTGACCTTACAGTAGCCAAGACGTCTGTCTTCCACTGTATATAATATAGAGACAAAGTGGTGTGAGACCTGAGACCGGTGAAACGAAGGCACTGTATACAGCTGGAGTTGAAGGAGAAGATAGATGAATGAAGAGCCAGATTGAAAGGAAGTTATGTTGACCAAGATTATGTTTTCCATCCTGCTCTCTCCTCTCTGTCAAGAAGAAGATCTACTCATGTCTTCCATCTCCTCAACAAAAATTTGCTTGCTGCTCGCTTCCTCCGTTGGAAATAAAAAATCCACATGATGCTGTTTTCATTAATAAGCCATTTTGGGTAACTTGGTGACAGCGAGATAAGCCCAAAAAGTATCGTCTCTGATACGCATTTTAATTGAATCCAGAAGGGTATTGCGTTTTCCCATAATGCTCTTAGTGTCCAGAGGAAGTGAAGAGAAGTAATCTACACCATCACAAATCCGGTCTGTCTTTTGATCAGTCCCCATAGTTGTGTTTGCGGTCCTTTCCATTTTGTTCTCTGAGATGAATTTGTCTTGTCTGGTTCCCACATGGTCTAATCAGGGTTTCACCACAATGCTTAAACGCTCTGCTCAACTTCTACCAGAAATAAACATCTGGGAAGGCATGTGGGTTGCAATTATTGATCTTTCTCAGCTCAGCACCTGCGGTAGATTTCTAAATCTGATATCACGTACAGAAAACAATTAAGGGGGTCGAATTTGACTGGGAAGGTAATTCCCTACCCTGATGTGACTGGGAAGGTAATTCCCTACCCTGATGTGAGCATCGTACAGTCAATGGTCAGTCATCATCTGATGAAGAGTGATCTGCCAATCAGAGGGCTGCTGCCTGGCATCAGTATACTAGATGCCATCTCCAGCCTTTATGCCGTTAAGCAAGGCACTCAGTGTGTTTGTCTCAGGTGTTGGTAGAAAACAAATAGATGAATTTACGTTTCCTCAGAATAGGACAATAAGGTAGGCTTCTGTTGTTCTTGTCGTGAAGTCTTGTCTCAGCCAAGTACAATGGCAATAACCTTAAATAATGTTATTCAGTGTCGATCAGTGCTATTCTGACTTTAGTGTTCATTCAGAGCTACATAATGTTGGCAGCTAGTAAAAGGACATCTATTTTGGTATTTGTTTCATTAGTCCATTGTTGATATGTTGATATAGTTCCAAAATGTTTTACAATGTCAGCAATCAACTTTTCAAGACATACGGTACATCTCAAAGTACAGAAATACAGCTGATGCATTTTGAACACCGGCCGTTTTTCTGTATTTAAAAAAAAAAGTGAATATAGTTTTTCTGTGGAGTTTTCCTTTAATGTACTTTGTATACAGTATGTCCATTTAAATGAGCAGGATGGAAATATCCATGTAAGCTGCTACATGATTTCAACATCCAGTCTTCAAATCAAATCAAATGTATTTATATAGCCCTTCGTACATCAGCTGATATCTCAAATTGCTGTACAGAAACCCAGCCTAAAACCCCAAACAGCAAGCAATGCAGGTATAGAAGCATGGTGGCTAGGAAAAACTCCCTAGAAAGGCCAAAACCTAGGAAGAAACCTAGAGAGGAACCAGGCTATGAGGGGTGGCCAGTCGTCTTCTGGGTGGAGATTATAACAGAACACGGCCAAGATGTTCAAATGTTTATAAATGACCAGCATGGTCAAATAATAATAATCACACTAGTTGTCGAGGGTGCGGCAAGTCAAAATCTCAGGAGTAAATGTCAGTTGGCTTTTCATAGCCGATCATTAAAAGTATCTCTACCACTCCTGCTGTCTCTAGAGAGTTGAAAACAGCAGGTCAGAAGATCTCCGCCACGGCACAACCCAAAGGGGGGGGGAACCCAGACAGGAAGACCACGTCAGTGACTCAACCCACTCAAGTGATACACCCCTCCTAGGGACGCCATGAAAGAGCACCAGTAAGCCAGTGGCTCAGCCCCTGTAATAAGGTTAGAGGCAGAGAATCCCATTGGAGAGAGGGGAACCGGCCAGGCAGAGACAGCAAGGGCGGTTCGTTGCTCCAGAGCCTTTCCATTCACCTTCACACTCCTGGGCCAGACTACACTCAATCATATGACCCACTGAAGAGATGAGTTTTCAGTAAAGACTTAAAGGTTGAGACCGAGTCTGCGTCTCTCACATGGGTAGGCAGACCATTCCATAAAAATGTAGTTCTATAGGAGAAAGCACTGCCTCCAGC
The DNA here is from genome assembly GCF_021184085.1 of Oncorhynchus gorbuscha. Classification (NCBI taxonomy): domain Eukaryota; kingdom Metazoa; phylum Chordata; class Actinopteri; order Salmoniformes; family Salmonidae; genus Oncorhynchus; species Oncorhynchus gorbuscha. The sequence goes on from NC_060177.1 coordinate 8,194,921, forward strand.
TGTTTGCTTAGAAATTCTAGGGACAATTAGGAGGCCTGCGTCTTGTGACCGTAGCGTACGTGTAGGTATGTACGGCAGGACCAAATCAGAAAGATAGGTAGGAGCAAGACCATGTAATGCTTTGTAGGTTAGCAGTAAAACCTTGAAATCAGCCCTTGCCTTAACAGGAAGCCAGTGTAGTGAGGCTAGCACTGGAGTAATATGATCAAATTATTTGGTTCTAGTCAGGAATCTAGCAGCCGTATTTAGCACTAACTGAAGTTTATTTAGTGCTTTATTCGGGTAGCCGGAAAGTAGAGCATTACAGTAGTCTAACCTAGAATTAACAAAAGCATGGATACATTTTTCTGCATCATTTTTGGACAGAAGGTTTCTGATTTTTGCAAAGTTACGTAGATGGAAAAAGCTGTCCTTGAAACAGTCTTGATATGTTCGTCACAAGAGAGATCAGGGTCCAGAGTAGCGCCGAGGTCCTTCACAGTTTTATTTGAGACGACTGTACAACCATCAAGATTAATTGTCAGATTCAACAGAAGATCTCTTTGTTTCTTGGGACCTAGAACAAGCATCTCTGTTTTGTCCGAGTTTAAAAGTAGAAAGTTTGCAGCCATCCACTTCCTTATGTCTGAAACACAGGCTTCTACCGAGGGCAATTTTGGGGCTTCACCATGTTTCATTGAAATGTACAGCTGTGTGTTATCCGCATAGCAGTGAAAGTTAACATTATGTTTTCGAATGACATCCCCAAGAGGTAAAATATACAGTGAAAGCAATAGTGGTCCTAAAACGGAACCTTGAGGAACACCGAAATTTACAGTTGATTTGTCAGAGGACAAACCATTCACAGAGACAAACTGATATCTTTCCGACAGATAAGATCTAAACCAGGCCAGAACTTGTCCGTGTAGACCAATTTGGGTTTCCGATCTCTCCAAAAGGATGTGGTGATCGATGGTATCAAAAGCAGCATTAAGGTCTAGGAGCACGAGGACAGATGTTAGAGACTCGGTCTGATGCCATTAAAAGGTCATTTACCACCTTCGCAAGTGCAGTCTCAGTGCTATGATGGGGTCTAAAACCAGACTGAAGCATTTCGTATACATTGTTTTTCTTTGGGAAGGCAATGAGTTGCTGCGCAACAGCTTTTTCAAAAATTTTTGAGAGGAATGGAAGATTCGATATAGGCCGATAGTTTTTTATATTTTCTGGGTCAAGGTTTGGCTTTTTCAAGAGAGGCTTTATTACTGCCAATTTTAGTGAGTTTGGTACACATCCGGTGGATAGAGAGCCGTTTATTATGTTCAACATAGGAGGGCCAAGCACAGGAAGCAGCTCTTTCAGTAGTCTTCTGCACTATAACATGAATGATCAACTTCAATATGACTACTACCACTTATCCTCACACAAACCTTTAGCCATCCATCCACCCCTTTCAATATGACTACTAATGCTTCTCCTCACACAAACCTTTAGCCACCCATCCACCCCTTTCAATATGACTACTACCGCTTACAAAACCTTCAGCCATCCATCCACCCCTTTCAATATGACTACTACCGCTTACAAAACCTTCAGCCATCCATTCATCCACCCCTTTCAATATGACTACTATCGCTTCTCCTCACACAAACCTTCAGCCATCCATCCACCCCTTTCAATATGACTACTACCGCTTACAAAACCTTCAGCCATCCATCCACCCCTTTCAATATGACTACTACTGCTTATCCTCACACAAACCTTCAGCCATCCATCCACCCCTTTCAATATGACTACTACCGCTTACAAAAGCTTCAGCCATCCATTCATCCACCCCTTTCAATATGACTACTACTGCTTACAAAACCTTCAGCCATCCATCCACCCTTTCCACCCACCCTCACGCAGACCGAGCAATGTCAATCAAACTCAGTGACAGACAGCTCTACTGTTTACCTACAGCCCCTACAGTGTAAAATATCTGCTTGCCTTTTGGGACAAGGCTCTGTTTACAGTGAGCTAGGAGATCAGGGAGAGAGGGGTAAGGCCAGGGCTCTTCACAGGCATGAGGAGAATGGAAACAATTATCATTCTGAGATGACATCACGAGACCTCCATGGCTATGTTTGTTTCTGTACGAGATACTTAAGGTACTGGAGTCCAGGTGTCATGGCCTAGAGATATTACAAGGGAAAATACTATAGTTTTCTTGGATCAGACGCATCAGCGGTAGCCTGTTTTCAATAGCACCTTAGAGGTTGCTGCCTATATACATAGACCTGGAATCACTGGCCACTTTAATAATGGAACACTAGTCACTTTAATCATATTTACATATTTTGCATTACTCATCTCATTTGTATATAATGTATTATATTCTATTCTACTGTACTTTAGTATATGCTGCTCCAACATTGCAAGTCCAAATATTTATATATATATATATATATTTTTTTTTTTCACCTTTATTTAACCAGGTAGGCTAGTTGGGAACAAGTTCTCATTTGCAACTGCGACCTGGTCAAGATAAAGCATAGCAATCGACACATTCAACAACACAGAGTTACAGATGGAATAAACAAAACATACAGTCAATAATACAGTAGAACAAAAGAAAACAAAAAGTCTACATACAGTGAGTGTAAATGAGGTAAATTCCATTCCTTTACTTTAGATGTGTGTGTATTGTTGTGAAATTGTTAGATATTACTCATAAGATATTACTGCACTGTTGGAGCTAGAAACACAAGCATTTCACTACACCCGCAATAACATTTGCCAAACATGTGTATGTGACCAATACAAGTTGATTTGATTTGAATATCGAGACAAGACAAACACCCTCTCTGGCATGCTATCTGTATTCTTCTCGCACAAGGTGGCTACAAAGTCAGCATCAAAATGGCTGCCTTGCGGCTAATAACAGCTGTGATGCTCTTGGTACCGCTGGGTGAAAGTCTCAAACCCACACATGTCCTGTTTCTGATGAAACTCCCATCTATCGCTTCGAGTTTGTGTTACTTGGCTGGTGTTAATGTTCTAACCAGAATGAAATCTTTCTGTTGCACTTCAGGTCACAGGCAAAACAAGAGCGTTTTTTGGGAAGTGTCTGTCGCAGCCAGTAAATATAACGTGCTGTCCAAGCATGCTATTAATGGCATGTGTTTGCCTTGCTGTGTCTGTTTCCAGGGCTCCATGATGGTTTCAACATCCACACCAAGAACCACAGGATCATCAAGGGCCCCAAGCAGGCCCAGTTTGGATACACTGTGCAGCAGCACGTTGCCGGGGGACAAAAGTGGTAAGACGATTATTTACATTTTATACAACGGGTGGGTCAATCCTGAATGCTGATTGGTTAAAAACGCATTCCAGCCGATGTCTATTCCACAAGTTAACACCGGATAAATCTATGACGTTAAAATGCCTATTTACTCTGTTCCATCCGACAGCACAATCCACTGTCTCATCAGCCCAGCCAAGCAATTTATAAACTTGATCTCCACCATAAAAGCATCTAGCATCTTTTATTTACACTGTGATGTGAAAGGGTAAGACAAACGTAGCTAAATAAACAAACACAACTCTTGGGTTGCTAAATCTCCAGGTCCATATAGTACTGTCTCAGAATGTAAAAGACTGAATTTCAAACAATCGCCAACGTGACTACTGAGAGAATCTGTTTGGGTGCATTGTTTGAACTATTCCGAGGTAACAACCTCCTCACGTTGCAGAGAGCGATGGTTAAAGTCAGGTGAAAGATGAAGTAGTTTTACTGTTCAACGTCTCCAAGTGCTGACACACACAGCATTGTTACTGTCTGTCTCGGGACTCTGGAGCCAGACAGGGAGATGTATCCGTTTCACTGCCAGGAAAGATAGCGAGCCATTTCTCCTGTAGTGTGGATATGACTGTCATGATTTGTGCCTTGCAACACAAATTTAGCTCCTGAGCCGGACTTTTCACATTCATCATATTACCTCATAGCAGACCCTGACTGGTTATAAACACTGTTATTAGGCCAACTGGCACAGCGGTGATGGGGATTCATTGCTGGCATACTTTGTACGTCTGCTGGCCAGGGCTACACTGGAGCGATGCCCAGGACCAGCTGCGTGTGCACACACACACACACACACGCACACACACACACACACACACACACACACACACACACACACACACACACACACACACACACACACACACACACACACACACACACACACACACACACACACACACACACACACACACACACACACACACACACACACACACACACACACACACACATTTATCCACATTCTTTCCTTCAATTTAGACTTGGGAAACCAGGTATGTGCTCTTGTATGTCATAATTTTATTACCAATGTCCAAATACACAGAGTCAGTGGGAAACAGAACACACAAGATGTGCAACATAGCTAAATAAAAAATATATAAAAATCAAAAATCAAATATTGGCTTCAAATAAGGCATAAATTAAGCTTTTTGGGTCTTCTAATAGTTCTAATTCAATAATCAATTTATTTTTGCCCCTCATACATTTCAATGTTTCTAAGTAATTTATAAATTATTTGTGAAAAACAATATGCAAAGGCTGTGTTTTTATGCATTTACTTTTATGAATATAAAATGTACCAAAAATAAGTAGAACATTCAACAGAAAATTCAATGTTCTTATCTTCCATTATTATACCGAACGTTACGTTACATCTATTAGACTGGGTTATTGGAAAGAGTTTTGTTTAGACTGGGTTATTGGAAAGAGTTTGGTTTAGACTGGGTTATTGGAAAGAGTTTTGTTTAGACTGGGTTATTGGAAAGAGTTTTGGTTTAGACTGGGTTATTGGAAAGAGTTTTGGTTATTGGAAAGAGTTTTGTTTGGAAAGAGTTTTGTTTAGACTGGGTTATTGGAAAGAGTTTTGTTTAGACTGGGTTATTGGAAAGAGTTTGGTTTAGACTGGGTTATTGGAAAGAGTTTTGTTTAGACTGGGTTGTTGGAAAACGTTTTGCTTAGACTGGGTTGTTGGAAATAGTTTTGGTTTAGACTGGGTTGTTGGAAAGAGTTTGGTTTAGACTGGGTTATTGGAAAGAGTTTTGTTTAGACTGGGTTATTGGAAAGAGTTTTGTTTAGACTGGGTTATTGGAAAGAGTTGTTTCTACCCAGACATGTTTTTTACACCAGCTGTATTTCTGTATTTTTAGTGATATATCTTAAACACTTGATTGCTTTAAACAATCACTTGATTGATTTAAATTTCTACAAGATGAGCTACAAGATGAAGAAGAGCGATTGCAGTTGACAAGCGATGTATAGTAGAGCGCGTGTGTCACTGGATTGGACTCAGAGGGGTTTAATCAGATGCTCTGATAGAGAATGAAATGGCAGGCCAACCATGTTAGACAAGCATCACAATATAAAGTACACATTCTTAGTCGACCTGATCGACATGCTAACTCAGCCTTATGCTTGGGACACTGTCAGGCACAGAACCCACAGAAACACTGAAAATACAGTGTATGTATGACTTGGAACGCTGCTCAGCCTACCATGCCTACTTGTCCTATAGAAAAAGGTCTGATGAAGTTGACATGTGAGGAATATGGATGTCAAGAGAGGACTCACACGTCTGAGGTAACTGTCCGCTGAGACAGATAAACACAGACATAATGGAATGAGGCACAGCAACTTTGGCTGTGTTCTTTATAAACAAAATGGCTACAGACGTAATACAGTTTGGAATGGGATTCATGGAAGTCCTTCCAGGGTTTACAGCATTTTATATTCCAAAATCGTTTTACAAGTATAATGGTGTGAAACTATATTCAAAATGACTTTTTGTTAAACTGAGGAAACTTTTGTTGGGATTATCTAGAAAAGACATGGTTTATCCTTCGCTAGGGGGTTACGCTAAAACATCAGCGATTGTTCCATATTAACCTCTTACAGCTCCCCCCCAATTTCCACCTGAAGACATACCCAAATCTAACAGCCTGTAGCTCAGGCACAGAAACAAGGATATGCATATTCTTGGTACCATTTGAAAGAAAACACTCTGAAGTTTGTGTACATGTGAATTGAATGTAGGAGAATATAACACAATAGATCTGGTTTAGATAAAACAATTTTAAAAAACAGACATTTTTATTTTTTATTTTTGTATCATCATCTTTAACTACACATTAGTTGTACATTAGTAAAGGCTGGATAACACTGTAATAACATGTTAATAATTGCTGGATAACACTGTAATAACACATTAATAAAAGGCTGGATAACACTGTAATAACACATTAATAATGGCTGGAAAACACTCTAATAACATGTTAATGGCTGGATAACACTGTGATAAAACATTAATAATGTCTGGATAACACTGTAATAACACATTAATAATGGCTGGATAACACTGTAATAACACATTAATAATGGCTGGATAACACTGTAATAACATGTTATGGCTGGATAACACTGTAATAACACATTAATAATGGCTGGATAACACTGTAATAACACATTAATAATGGCTGGATAACAATGTAATAACACATTAATAATGGCTGGATAACACTGTAATAACATGTTAATGGCTGGATAACACTGCAATAACACATTAATAATGTCTGGATAACACTGTAATAACACATTAATAATGGCTGGATGACACTGTAATAACACATTAATAATGTCTGGATAACACTGTAATAACATGTTAATGGCTGGATAACACTGTAATAACACATTAATAATGGCTGGATAACACTGTAATAACACATTAATAATGGCTGGATAACACTGTAATAACACATGAATAATGTCTGGATAACACTGTAATAACACATTAATAATGGCTGGATAACACTGTAATAACATGTTAATGGCTGGATAACACTGTAATAACACATTAATAATGGCTGGATAACACTGTAATAACATGTTAATAATGGCTGGATAACAATGTAATAACATGTTAATGGCTGGATAACACTGTAATAACACATTAATAATGGCTGGATAACACTGTAATAACACATTAATAATGGCTGGATAACACTGTAATAACACATTAATAATGGCTGGATAACAATGTAATAACATGTTAATGGCTGGATAACACTGTAATAACGTGTTAATGGCTGGATAACACTGTAATAACACATTAATAATGGCTGGATAACACTGTAATAACACATTAATAATGGCTGGATAACAATGTAATAACATGTTAATGGCTGGATAACACTGTAATAACATGTTAATAATGGCTGGACAACACTGTAATAACACATTAATAATGGCTGGATAACACTGTAATAACATGTTAATGGCTGGATAACACTGTAATAAACATTAATAATGGCTGGATAACACTGTAATAACATGTTAATGGCTGGATAACACTGTAATAACATGTTAATGGCTGGATAACACTGTAATAACATGTTAATGGCTGGATAACACTGTAATAACACATTAATAATGGCTGGATAACACTGTAATAACATGTTAATGGCTGGATAACACTGTAATAACATGTTAATGGCTGGATAACACTGTAATAACATGTTAATGGCTGGATAACACTGTAATAACACATTAATAATGGCTGGATAACACTGTAATAACATGTTAATAATGGCTGGATAACACTGTAATAACATGTTAATGGCTGGATAACACTGTAATAACACATTAATAATGGCTGGATAACACTGTAATAACATGTTAATGGCTGGATAACACTGTAATAACATGTTAATGGCTGGATAACACTGTAATAACAAACTCTAACCACTATGACCCACTTCCCTACTATAGAGACTCTCTTAAGGCTTGCACACATCACACCAAATGTGTCTTTAACGTTCGTCTGCCGATCGTTCAGCATGCTGTTTTAGGTACCACCCACTGTAGGCATCTAAACTCCTAGATGTTTCACCGGATTTTACATGTAAAATCTATGGGCACTCTGTTCACAAATTACCTTCAGAGGTGCTAAGAACTCTCGGCCAGCAAACTCTATTGGTGCGTCTGAGCCCTTAGGGCCCAGTAGCAGCTCCCAGGACGGCCCACAGCTGACCCTGTCAGTTACTGATTGCAGGAGCATAGCAGGGGAGTGTTTTAATGGTGATGGTTGGAGGGAAGTTGGCAACACTAGCTAGTCAGCTGTGGTTTGTGAAGCAAAGGAGTCCAAGGATATGAAGGGAGTGTGTGAGCTTCCCTCTGCTTCATCGTGAGGCGAAAGACAGAATTCTTACATCTGTTCAGTCTTCAGTGCCCTGAAGACTGCTTCACGTCATCTTAGTGTGTCAGCCAGGGTGACGGAGCAGAATTTAACCTCATAACTGTTGCCAGCATAGTTAATCAATAAAATGTTGGCAGCATTGCTTAGATTTGATTTGAAAAATTTCACATGTATCCTGAGGAAACATTTGCTGTCACTGATCTTTGTATTTGCTAGCCCATGAGACACAAATATGACTTGCTAACACTGGATGTCTACAATGATTGTCCTACAGAACTGCACACCGTTAGAGACACAGCTGTTACCTTATGTGAGACACTGGCCTCAATGCAACAGTTGCAACATGCAGTGCTTGATGATTTAATACAGTCATCTCTTTAAAGGATTGTAACATTGTATCCAATTGTTTTTCTTCTTCTTCTCCTTCTTCCTCATGGTGGTTGGCAATCCCTCTTGACTTTCAGTAACGTCCACTAGATATATAGTGTTGGGTAGATGTCCACTAGATATATAGTGTTGGGTAGACATCCACTGGATGGATAGTGTTGGGTAGACAATCACTAGATGGATAGTGTTGGGTAGGTGTCCACTAGATGGATAGTGTTGGGTAGACATCCACTAGATGGATAGTGTTGGGTAGATGTCCACTAGATGGATAGTGTTGGGTAGGTGTCCACTAGATGGATAGTGTTGGGTAGACATCCACTAGATGGATAGTGTTGGGTAGATGTCCACTAGATGGATAGTGTTGGGTAGGTGTCCACTAGATGGATAGTGTTGGGTAGACATCCACTAGATGGATAGTGTTGGGTAGATGTCCACTAGATGGATAGTGTTGGGTAGACAACCACTAGATGGATAGTGTTGGGTAGATGTCCACTAGATGGATAATGTTGGGTAGACAACCACTAGATGGATAGTGTTAGGTAGGTGTCCACTAGATGGATAGTGTTGGGTAGGTGTCCACTAGATGGATAGTGTTGGGTAGATGTCCACTAGATGGATAATGTTGGGTAGACAACCACTAGATGGATAGTGTTGGGTAGGTGTCCACTAGATGGATAGTGTTGGGTAGACATCCACTAGATGGATAGTGTTGGGTAGATGTCCACTAGATGGATAGTGTTGGGTAGACAACCACTAGATGGATAGTGTTGGGTAGATGTCCACTAGATGGATAATGTTGGGTAGACAACCACTAGATGGATAGTGTTGGGTAGGTGTCCACTAGATGGATAGTGTTGGGTAGGTGTCCACTAGATGGATAGTGTTGGGTAGATGTCCACTAGATGGATAATGTTGGGTAGACAACCACTAGATGGATAGTGTTGGGTAGGTGTCCACTAGATGGATAGTGTTGGGTAGGTGTCCACTAGATGGATAGTGTTGGGTAGATGTCCACTAGATGGATAGTGTTGGGTAGACATCCACTAGATGGATAGTGTTGGGTAGATGTCCACTAGATGGATAGTGTTGGGTAGGTGTCCACTAGATGGATAGTGTTGGGTAGGTGTCCACTAGATGGATAGTGTTGGGTAGACATCCACTAGATGGATAGTGTTGGGTAGACATCCACTAGATGGATAGTGTTGGGTAGACATCCACTAGATGGATAGTGTTGGGTAGATGTCCACTAGATATATAGTGTTGGGTAGATGTCCACTAGATGGATAGTGTTGGGTAGGTGTCCACTAGATATATAGTGTTGGGTAGGTGTCCACTAGATGGATAATGTTGGGTAGACAACCACTAGATGGATAGTGTTGGGTAGGTGTCCACTAGATGGATAGTGTTGGGTAGACGTCCACTAGATGGATAGTGTTGGGTAGACGTCCACTAGATGGATAGTGTTGGGTAGGCGTCCACTAGATGGATAGTGTTGGGTAGACGTCCACTAGATGGATAGTGTTGGGTAGACGTCCACTAGATGGATAGTGTTGGGTAGGTGTCCACTAGATGGATAGTGTTGGGTAGGTGTCCACTAGATGGATAGTGTTGGGTAGGTGTCCACTAGATGGATAGTGTTGGGTAGGTGTCCACTAGATGGATAGTGTTGGGTAGACATCCACTAGATGGATAGGGTTGGGTAGACTTATCAGCGATACGTGCCACTCAGGAATCCACTCTCTGGTCACTAGGCAGTGGGTAAGCTGGCCTGTGTTTAGTCCAAGACCACCAGTACCCAGACCACTGCCCCAGATATCAATCAGCTGAAACCTGAACGCAGCAGCATGCCTGTGATGTGGGAAGCAGACCCCTGGTTAACACAGCTCGCATTGTGCAAATGTCACGGGTCGCAGTCTTGGCCTTTTTTCAAGGAGTGATGAATGAGTCTGTGATGCCAGGAATTCAGCGGGTAGTGACGGTTTGAAAAGGGGTACTGAAGTTGAGTTTTTTCAATGTTGACATGTGTCTTTGATGTAGCAGACGGCTACCCGTTGGAGAACCGCGTGTGTTCACCAATGTCATGACACTTTTGTGGAACGCTGTGGCACCGTGGGTGACCTAAGACGTGAGACTTTCACTGTTCTTATAGGTGTCACTGTGTACATTGTCTGTGTGTCTGTTTATGTGTCTGGCTGGCTGGCTGGCTGGCTGGCTGGCTGGCTGGCTGGCTGGCTGGCTGGCTGGCTGGCTGGCAGGCAGGCTGGCTGTCTATGTCTGTCTGTGTGTCTGTCTGTCTGTCTGTTTGGCAAACAAGGACAGCACCTGTCAATTGACGTTTGAAGGATGCCTCAACACTTTAGTGTCTGTTCACTGTAAAGTTAAAATACTTGTGGAAAGAGAAGGTACCACTTTATGTGGATAGTCCCATATAGATACTCCACAGATGGTCACACTATCAACAAACTATCTGTTGATGATAAGCAACTGCAAGGACTTGGTGAGAAAGAGTCGATATGGCAAAATATCCTCCATGTTATATCACTTTCTCAGGAAACTATAGACTGAAAAAAGACTGAAGTCAGCAGATGCGCTATGAAGATTCCCATGATACTGTAAGAAGTCCTGCTTTCTTTCCACAGAAACTTCACAGAAAACCCATTGTTCCATAGACACTTTATTGCATTGTCCCAAGATGAGTTCTTGCTCAAGCCAGTCTACTGGCACATACTGTAGAGATCAGGTAGTGCTATTTTCTACTGTTAGTCCTCAGGAAGGCAATCTCTGAACTTTCTGGGTCGTAAAAAGGCTCGTTTATGGTCATTTTCAAGCTGAGTGAAACTGTGATGTTGTTCCTATCCAAATACCAAGCCGAGCTTTTAAGAAAATCAGACAGCTCTTTGTAAGACTGGAAAAAGTCGACAAGAGCTATGGTATTTGGCACAGAGGCTTATGGGCAATGTCAGTAATTGTTACAATTTAAATTCCTTTGAATGCTCCCCCAAATTGAAAGTCCCTGAGGGGAAACCATCATGTGGCAAATCACATGATTTGGAAAACAATGTAGCTGAAAGCTTATAATGACTCTCCATAATTCAGTATCTAGTTCAAATACACTGTTAACTTTGGGAAAGGTCGCCATTTCAAGAATGCTTGTTTGTCCCACGTGTCCGTCCAGGACTGTTTGAAGACGAGCCCCATGTGAGAGCGCTGCAGGGATAAATGGGCACACGCACCAGTTTCTCCTCTATACCTCCATACCTCCCACTCTCACTTCTTTCTGTTTGTTTCCCTGCCATGACACAGGGTCGCTCCAGCTGTTCACAGGGTCACTCCAGCTGTCCACAGGGTCGCTCCAGCTGTTCACAGGGTCACTCCAGCTGTCCACAGGGTCGCTCCAGCTGTCCACAGGGTCACTCCAGCTGTCCACAGGGTCGCTCCAGCTGTCCACAGGGTCGCTCCAGCTGTCCACAGGGTCACGCAACACTTGGAGACGCAGGGAGGCTAAGAAGTTCTTCAGCTTTTCCTCAGCCGTTCCTCAACCAATCCACAGCCAATCCTCAGCCGTTCCTCAACCAATCCACAGCCAATCCTCAGCTGTTCCTCAACCAATCCACAGCCAATCCTCAGCGGTTCAGTTAAAATACTATTGCCTGTTATCTGAACCTTCAGCTTTCATTGAAAGTTGAACCTGACACTGTTGAAGCTGAAGGACAAGACTGAAGACTTGACATACACGAGTATACTGTATGGTTTTTGACACCTGCATTGTGTGAACGCTGTGGACCTTCTGCAATATTCTACGTTGAGCAAGCTGTTAGGTCCAGGACTATGCTTAATCTGGTTCTGGGAAACCTATGTATCTTTTGTCCTCTTTGCTTAAAGTTGGTCTGGACATGTTGGTTGAAAGATGCTAATTTTACCGAGTTATTCGGTTATGTAATGACTTGACAGAGCTCTTATGAAACATAGAGTGCAAGTTGCTGAATACTTTTGGGATTGGCAAATTGGACCAAAGCCATTCAGATCCTGTCTACATACACACATGGAATGTGATGAGAGAGCAATGTCATTGAAGTTGCAGTCTCGTGTTAAGGGCAGAGGTACGGTTTCGTAGCATAAACGTCTCTCCTTCCTCCTCTAAACCTGAAAGATATTAGCGCATTAATGTCTTCGGCTCTGGTATGTCGCTTCCACAAACCGCAAATCCTGCTTTCCTCAGTAACTGTGAGAGAGTACCTCCTGGTGTCCATTTAGGGTCAGGTTATTTTGTTTATAGCAGCATTACCTTATCCTCAATGATGCTACAGGGCTGACCTTAATGGATGTTCAGCCATGATTGTTTTAACAGCTCTTCATGAAACTGACTGGGAGTTAAAGGAGACCTTGAAGTCAAAGGGAAACAATGGGTCCCATTTCTCTGAAAGTAGCTGTGTCCCAGCCTGAACTTTCCCAGTCTACAGTATCACACCGTGCCAGAGGACAGCAGTAATCTCAGCAATAATCATGATATTAATAGCTATGAAAATATGAGCACTGCTGGAGCTCGAGGTGAAAATCATTTCCAGAGTCTGTGAGACTTGGACAGTTGATCCCAGACGCAGTCCCCTCAACACTAGTTTGTGTCTCAGCCTGGCTGCCATACACTGCATGTGCAGCCCAGTTAACAGCTTCACTCCTTGGCCAGGATCTGAATTGTTGCACATATTTGTATATTTATATCTCTCTCTCTTTTCAATACAAATAAATACACTTGGGAAATGTGATAGTTTTTGAAGGAAGCTGAGCAATCTTTCAGATTTGAGTCACATTTCTCAACATTTCCTACAAACATTTTCCTACATTCTACATTAAGAGCGTCTGTTAAATGACTTATCTAGAGCATCTTAGCTAGATGGGACAACCACATACCTCAGTCAGAGTAAGTATACTGAACAAAAATATAAATGCAACATGCAACAATTTGACTGAGTTACAGTTCATATACGGAAATTAGTCAATTAAAATAAATTCATTAGTCACTAATCTATGGATTTCATAGGACTGGGTAGGAGTGGCGCCATGGGTAGGGCAGGGAGGGTATAGGCCCACCCATTGGGGAGCCAGGCCCAGCCAATCAAAACAAGTTATTCCCCCACAATAAATAAAATGGCTTTATTACAGATATACTCATTTTCATCAGCTGTCCAGTCACAGATGATCCCACAGGTGAAGAAGCAGGATGTGGAAGTCCTGGGCTGGCATGGTTACACGTGGTCTGCGTTTGTGAGGCCGGTTGGACATACTGACAAATTCTCTAAAATGACGCTGGAGGTGGCTTATAGTAGAGAAATTAACATTCAATTCACTTGTAACAGCTCTGGTGGACATTCCTGCAGTCAACATTCCAATTGCATGCTCCCTCAAATCTTGAAACATCTGTGGCATTGAGTTGTGTGACAAAACTGCACATTTTAGAGTGGCCATTTATAGTCCCCAGCACAAGTTGCACTTATGTAATGATCGTGCTGTTTAACTTCATATGCCACATCTTGGTAAATGAAAAACACTCACTAAAAGGGATGTAAACAAATTTGCACACAAAATGAGAGAAATAAACTTTGCACGTAATGAACATTTCTGGGATAATTATTTTCAGCTCATGAAACACGGGACCAACATTTTACAAGTTGCGTTTATATTTTTTGTTCAGTATGCATTTTTCCACAATAAAGTAGCTATCAGAAAAGTCAGTGTTAGTAAGGTACCTTATCCAAACATTCAGTGACATACTTCTGTTTCAGTTGACATGACCTGCACTTATATCAGTGTTACGCACACCTCTTGGAGGGAACGCAATACCCTGCTACACTCAACTAGGTATGTGATTGTAGGTGCGAGAGGATGACAGAGACAGAGAATATTACAGTTTACTGGGAATGTATTTTCTTAACACAGTATATGTATGACCGCAGGCCTCTTGCCTAAGCACTGCCAAGGTGCCTCCCCCCCGGGAACAAATTAAACAGAACAATACAAACTTAGAGTGAACAAGTTCAATAATCAAAAACACAGTCCTGTTGGCACACACATACCTCAGAAGTAGCGGCTACAAAATACTTCCCACTAAACTGTCTCTGCACAACATCCAACACAGGACATCCAAGAAGCTCCTGCTTCCCGACAAAGGAACACTGGCTTTTCAAGCTGCAGAAGGAGTTGGTAATGGCAGACAGCTGTATCTCCTGGCGACAGGGCGGGGTCAGAGTACCAATCTGAAATGGGGCCGACCAATCAGCTGCTTTGGACTTCAGGAAGCCATTTCCTGAAATACACACATTCAAACACATACAAACCCATAACAGAAACTGGGGAACATAACACCAGTTTACTACTTGAATATTGTATGATGTCATAATCTCAAGAAACCTATCATAGTAGTTTTAGATGACCAAGGATGTTCATGTCAAGTGTCATGTTTTGTTTAGGTAACCATTATACCATACCTATGTATACCACACCACTAAAATGTTACCTCATAGGAACAATGTGATGGAGACATGTTTTAAAACTACAGAGGTTCGTGTGGTTGACCCATAACTACAGGCAGTAAATTGATGGAGGTCTGGTTTTGCTATTAAGGGGTGTCAAGTGTTGGCAAGTAGCCTAGCGGGTCAAATCTACCAAAGCTGTGCCCTTGAGCAAGGCACTTAACCCTTATTGGATAAGAGCGCCTGCTAAATAACTAACATGTCAATGTTAAATGTAAATGTGGTCCCTTCCCTTTGCATCTGATGAAAGGCAAAAACACGACAGGACAGGGGACAACACTGACCTGGTGAGTGAATTGCTCCTGTGCATGCCACTATACTGAGTAGCCCAGGTGGTAAGGGTAGGTAACAACACATCTGCCATGCTGATCCTCAACACGGGGGCCCCTCAAGGGTGCGTGCTCAGTTCCTTCCTGTCCTCCCTGTTCAACACCTATTCCCCGTCAGGAGTCTGAAAAGATTTGACATGGGTCCTCAGATCCTCAAAAGTTTCTACAATTGCACCATCGAGAGCATCCTGACGGGTTTCATCACTGCCTGGTATGGCAACGGCTCTGCCTCCGACTGCAAGGCACTACAGAGGGTAGTGTGTACAGCCCAGTACATCACTGCCTGGTATGGCAACAGCTCTGCCTCCGACTGCAAGGCACTACAGAGGGTAGTGTGTACAGCCCAGTACATCACTGCCTGGTATGGCAACAGCTCTGCCTCTGACAGCATGGCACTACAGAGGGTAGTGTGTACAGCCCAGTACATCACTGCCTGGTATGGCAACTGCTCTACCTCCGACTGCAAGGCACTACAGAGGGTAGTGTGTACAGCCCAGTACATCACTGCCTGGTATGGCAACTGCTCTGCCTCCGACTGCAAGGCACTACAGAGGGTAGTGTGTACAGCCCAGTACGTCAGAGGAAGGCCCTAAAAATGGTCAAAGACTACAGCCACCCTAGTCATAGATTGTTCTCTCTGGTACCGCACGGCAAGTGGTACCGGAGCGCCAAGTCTAGGTCCAAGAGGCTTCTAAACAGCTTCTACCCTCTGAACATCTAATCAAATGGCTACCCAGACTATTTGCATTGCCCCCTCCCCCCATTCGCTGCTGCTACTCTCTGTTATTATCTATGCATAGTCACTTTAATAACTCTACCAACATGTACATATTACCTCAATTACCTCCACTAACCGGTGCCCCCACACATTGACTCTGTACCGGTACCCCCTGTTTATAACCTTGCTAGTTTAATTTTACTGCTGCTCTTTAATTATTTGTTACTTTTATTTGTTACTTTTTTTAGGTATTTTCTTAAAACTGCATTGTTGGTTAAGGGCTTGTAAATAAGCATTTCACTGTAGGGTCTGCAACCAACAGTTGTATTCGGCGCATGTAGCAAGTACAATTTGATTTGATTTTGATTTGATTTGTCTTAGGCTACATATGTTTCTTGTGTTGACAGCTTAGGTTATTAACATAAGCTCTTGTAAAACAATATAACAATATATTGCAGGATGGTAATCATGTGTTGGTGTCTGATCTAAAGATATCATATGCTAAACTTTGAGGAGATCTGTGTTTATGTGTGAGAAGTATCAGGTGAAGTTTGTCATCACCTGGAAGAACTTCATGTACCAAGACATTGTGTTACAAGGTGAAAGGTCAAGAGAATATCAAGAAAACCCCTCTGCATTTTGTGTTTTCATCCTGTCACATAAACGTCTTGGGAAAAGTATCTTGTTCCTACCCAAGAATACAAAGAGCCCTTCTATCTCAGATACTTCGGGAGGCTTTTATCTGTCCAGCCTGATGTAAACACAGAGTGTTTTAAATGCTCCACCACATTAAGTTATCGAGAGCCTTCACTGACATCTAGGACATTTACAAGAGCATCGTGACCTGACACTGATGTACAACCCCAAAGTGGAGTGACAAACTGTCTCCCCCTGAGCTCTACATCATGACTGGGGGCGGTAGCGTAGCCTAGTGGTTAGAGCGTTGGACTAGTAACCGGAAGGTTGCGAGTTCACACCCCCGAGCTGACAATGTACAAATCTGTCGTTCTGCCCCTGAACAGGCGGTTAACCCACTGTTCCCAGGCCGTCATTGAAAATAAGAATGTGTTCTTAACTGACTTGCCTGGTTAAATAAAGGTAAAATTAAAAAAGAAAACGACCAAAGGACTCTGAGCCTGCTTGTGTTTCAGCCCCAAAGTGGAGTGACAAACTGTCTCCCCCTGAGCTCTACGTCATGACCAAAGGACTCTGAGCCTGCTTGTGTTTCAGCCAAGGAGAACTCATGGTGACCCGTTCTGTATTGTTTCATGGTGAAATGCCTCGTCATTGATTCAGTCAGCATGCTCGCCGACATCACAATTTCCCGCTCTCCTTTCTTTCTTTCTCTATCTACCTTTTGCGATCTCTATCTACCTTTTGCGATCTCTATCTCTTTTTTTTCTCTGTGTGTGTGTGTGTGTGTGTGTGTGTGTGTGTGTGTGTGTGTGTGTGTGTGTGTGTGTGAGAGAGAGAGAGAGAGAGAGAGAGAGAGAGAGAGAGAGAGAGAGAGAGAGAGAGAGACAGAGACAGAGACAGAGACAGACAGAGACAGAGAGAGATAATCTTCCCAGGGCCAATGTGGAGTGGATACAGTGTTTATAGGCCAGTGTGTTTATGTGCGTGTCAGTCTGGCGTCAGGGGAGAAGTCAACATGATCCCACAGTAACACAGCCAGTCACAAACAAGGAAGTTCACGAATGTTTCAAATACCTGCTCTGATACTCACTGGGTGTGTGTTTGTTGAGTTAGCAAAGACATTCCAGTCAGATAGATCGGCGTAGCAGAGTTTGAATGTCATCTCTTTCACACCATTATTTCTTATCAGATGAAACGTCATGAGGAGAAGTGCCTTCAATGTTATCACTATGTTTTTACAATGTCACAACAAATACTATTAATACAAAACAATTATAATATGCAATTCATTTTGTGGGAATTTCAACGGTCTTGTTTTCTGTTTCACAGGTTATTGGTGGGAGCTCCATATGAAACCAATGGTCACCACCAGACAGGGGATGTGTACAAATGCCCATTGGGGAAACGGTCCAATGGCAGCTGCTCCAAACTCAACCTAGGTACAGAACTATCAACTCTCACAGACTTGACATGTGCCTACTGTGCCTCATGAGACTGATGTGTGTGTGTGCTGTAGGCATTAGAGTGTGTGTGTGTGTGTGTGTGTGTGTGTGTGTGTGTGTGTGTGTGTGTGTGTGTGTGTGTGTGTGTGTGTGTGTGTGTGTGTGTGTGTGTGTGTGTGTGTGTGTGTGTGTGTGTGTGTGTGTGTGTGTGTGTGTGTGTGTGTGTGTGTGTGTGTGTGTGTTGTAGCCATTAGAGTGTGTGTGTGTGTTGTAGCCATTAGACTGTGTGAACTGTGTGTGTGTGTGTGTGTTGTGTGCGGCATGTGTGTGTGTGTGTGTGTGTGTGTGTGTGTGTGTGTGTGTGTGTGTGTGTGTGTGTGTGTGTGTGTGTGTGTGTGTGTGTGTGTGTGTGTGTGTGTGTTGTAGCCATTAGAGTGTGTGTGCATATACACCTTATACGTGTGTTCATAGGTTGTGTGAGAGTGGAATCTGGGAACCATGCTGTTCCGCCGTTAACAGTTTATGTACATTTCCACATCCACATCCTCCTAGGCATCACGCCACACGTCCACATCCTCCTAGGCCTCACGCCACACGTAGGCATCACGCCACACGTCCACATCCTCCTAGGCATCACGCCACACGTCCACATCCTCCTAGGCCTACACGTCCACACCCTCCTAGGCATCACGCCACGGGTCCACATCCTCCTGTGCCTCACGGTCCACATCCTCCTAGGCCTCACGCCACACGTCCACATCCTCCTAGGCATCACGCCACACGGAACATCCTCCACCTCACGCCACACGTCCACACCCTCCTAGGCATCACGCCACACATCCACATCCTCCTAGGCATCACGCCACACGTCCACATCCTCCTAGGCATCACGCCACACGTCCACATCCTCCAAAGGCATCACGCTACACGTCCACATCCTCCTAGGCATCACGCCACACGTCCACATCCTCCTAGGCATCACGCCACACGGCCACACCCTCCTAGGCATCACGCCACACGTCCACACCCTCCTAGGCATCACGCCACACGTCCACATCCTCCTAGGCATCACGCCACATCCTCCTAGGCATCACGCCACGCGTCCACATCCTCCTAGGCATCACGCCACACGTCCACATCCTCCTAGGCATCACGCCACACGTCCACATCCTCCTAGGCATCACGCCACACGTCCACATCCTCCTAGGCATCACGCCACACGTCCACATCCTCCTAGGCATCACGCCACACGTCCACATCCTCCTAGGCATCACGCCACACGTCCACACCCTCCTAGGCCACACGTCCACATCCTCCTAGGCATCACGCCACACGTCCACATCCTCCTAGGCATCACGCCACACGTCCACATCCTCCTAGGCATCACGCCACACGTCCACATCCTCTAGGCATCACGCCACACGCCACATCCTCCTAGGCATCACGCCACACGTCCACATCCTCCTAGGCATCACGCCACACGTCCACATCCTCCTAGGCATCACGCCACACGTCCACATCCTCCTAGGCATCACGCCACATCCTCCTAGGCATCACGCCACATCCTCCTAGGCATCACGCCACACGTCCACATCCTCCTAGGCATCACGCCACATCCTCCTAGGCATCACGCCACACGTCCACATCCTCCTAGGCATCACGCCACACGTCCACATGTTTCCTTAGATGAGACCTATCTGCACTGTGTTGTACAGAGAGACACAGCGAGATGTGTGAACTAGCTGGCAGATATTGTATGGTGTAGACACTGCTGCTCCTGGCTTGACAAGTGTAACAAACCTAGTTCCCAGAAGCTCCTTTCCTGCAGTCAAATGATCAAGTCGCCTTTCTAATGGCCTCACGGGTGGAATGTTGTTCATATTTGTCATAATTAAATAAACATTATTTTTAAAAACCTGCTGAAAATCTGCTGTTTTATTATATTTCAGTCTTCTGTGATGTATATAAAGTGTCATATTGGGATGCAACGACATTTCAACTCTATATCTGACACGGTACAGGTGTCTTCTTTTAAGCCAATAACCATGTGTGAAGTGTCTACTTTTGTTTCAGACTAGATTTGTTTAAGACTACCAAGAAACGCTGTGTGTGACCCTGATTTAGCCCACTGTAGTAACATGCTCTGCACACTGCCTCAAAGCACAGGTGTTCCGTCCTTTCGTTGGGAGATTTGGTATCATCTTCTTAACTGCCATGTGTAGTCATTGGGTTTGCAAAAGCCTGTGAAGCGACTTGTCCGCAGGTACACAGCAGAAGTGAAAAATATACGCAAAAAGTCTTCAAAATCTGTAGAAACATCAGTGTTAGAATAAACATAGTTATTTCTTTGACTCTGTCTTTTCTTGTTCCTCAAGGAAGGATTTCTCTGACTAATGTCGCCGAGCGAAAAGACAAGATGAGGCTGGGGATGACGCTGACAACCAACCCCAAAGACAACAGCTTTGTGGTTAGTGATGAACACCCAGTCTATCAAAAGTATAGTGTGATTATGTGTGGTTTCCACAGAGACTAACTTGGTGGTGAGTTTCAGGGGTTTGTGAAGAACAGCGGAGGCTGCTGAGAGGGGGACGGCTCATAGTAATGGCTGGAACGGCACAAATGGAATGGCATTAAACCATGGATGTGATGTATGTGATACCATTCCACCTGTTCCACTCCAGCCATTACCACGAGCCCATCCTCCCCAATTAAGGTGTCACCAACCTCCTGTGGTGAAGAACCACATTTGGTTTTTCTGATGACCTTTTCATCCACTGTAGGCCCACGGTACATGTCTCATTCATGCTGTGCTGAATGTGCTTTCTTGTGTGTTGTTGTCTAGGTCTGTGGACCCCTGTGGTCCTATGAGTGTGGCAGCTCATACTACAGCACTGGGATATGTTCTCGAGTCAACGCCAGCTTCAAATTCTCCAAAACCATAGCTCCAGCCTTCCAGAGTAAATACAGAGCCCGCCCCTTTCCTGTTTGGCAATGTTTTATGGATCTTCTTCCATAAGTACAAGTCATTATTGATTATAATGCATTAGACTGTTTGCCATTGCTCAACCATAAAGGTTGCATTGATGGTGCAGTTCAGACATTATTGTGTGTCTTCCTCTGCTAGGGTGTGAGACCTACATGGATATAGTGATCGTTCTGGATGGTTCCAACTCCATCTACCCCTGGACGGAGGTGCAAGCCTTTCTTATCAACATTCTACAGAAGTTCTACATTGGACCAGGCCAGATACAGGTGAGTTGTGGGAAATGTGTCGCTCTGGCTAACCTGGTTGAATTGCCTGTTATGCCCCAGTTTTGATTCATGATTCAACTCGAGGTCTGGAGTGTCAAAGGATGATGTTGTCTGAGTCCATGTTGATGATTAGTAGAATGAAAAAGCAGACGTGATTTGTCCCTCCAGACCTGTTATAATGTATGTGCGTGATATGGTTCAGGTTGGAGTGGTGCAGTATGGGGAGAAGGTGGTGCACGAGTTCCATCTGAATGACTACAAGTCGGTGGAGGAGGTGGTGAAGAGAGCAAGCAACATCCATCAGAGAGGTGGAGAGGAAACCAACACGGCACTCGGCATCAACGTCGCTCGGTAAAACTCCCTAACTGATATGAAACCACATCAGCAATATCCCTAATATTCAATCAGTATAGTATTGGAAGCTGCCTGTCTATTGTATCTCACAACAAGTACAACTATAATGACGTACAGTAAATTATTGTAAATGACACTAGGTAATAGTAATAAAAGACGATAAAATACTGTATTTGTTACCTTATTCTGGGTTATTACTCAAATCCCACTTTTTGGCTGTAAACTTTGAACCTTTCAAATATGAGTTGAATAAATCACATGCCACAGCTCAGAAGCATTCAAACGAGGAGCCCGACGAGGCGCCAAGAAGGTGATGATCGTGATCACTGACGGGGAGTCACATGACAGCCCTGACCTTCAACAGGCCATCGAGGACAGCGAGAAGGATGGCATCACCCGCTATGCCATCGCTGTGAGTCACCGTCTCTGTCTCCTTCCTCTCTCCTGCTTACATCATCACTGTGAGTCATCCTCTCTGTCTCCTTCCTCTCTCCTGCTACATCATCGCTGTGAGTCACCGTCTCTGTCTCCTTCCTCTCTCCTGCTACATCATCGCTGTGAGTCACCGTCTCTGTCTCCTTCCTCTCTCCTGCTACATCATCTCTGTGAGTCACCGTCTCTGTCTCCTTCCTCTCTCCTGCTACATCATCACTGTGAGTCATCCTCTCTGTCTCCTTCCTCTCTCCTGCTACATCATCACTGTGAGTCACCGTCTCTGTCTCCTTCCTCTCTCCTGCTACATCATCACTGTGAGTCATCCTCTCTGTCTCCTTCCTCTCTCCTGCTACATCATCACTGTGAGTCACCGTCTCTGTCTCCTTCCTCTCTCCTGCTACATCATCTCTGTGAGTCACCGTCTCTGTCTCCTTCCTCTTTCCTGCTACATCATCACTGTGAGTCACCGTCTCTGTCTCCTTCCTCTCTCCTGCTACATCATCACTGTGAGTCATCCTCTCTGTCTCCTTCCTCTCTCCTGCTACATCATCGCTGTGAGTCACCGTCTCTGTCTCCTTCCTCTCTCCTGCTACATCTCTGTGAGTCACCGATCATCTCTCTGTCTCCTTCCTTCCTCCCTCTCTCCTGCTACATCATCACTGTGAGTCATCCTCTCTGTCTCCTTCCTCTCTCCTGCTACATCATCACTGTGAGTCATACTGTCTCTGTCTCCTTCCTCTTCCTGCTACATCATCACTGTGAGTCACCGTCTCTGTCTCCTTTCCTCTCTCCTGCTACATCATCTGTGAGTCATCCTCTCTGTCTCCTTCCTCTCTCCTGCTACATCATCACTGTGAGTCACCGTCTCTGTCTTTCCTGCTACATCATCTCTGTGAGTCACCGTCTCTGTCTCCTTCCTCTCTCCTGCTACATCATCACTGTGAGTCATCCTCTCTGTCTCCTTCCTCTCTCCTGCTACATCATCACTGTGAGTCACCGTCTCTGTCTCCTTCCTCTTTCCTGCTACATCATCACTGTGAGTCATCCTCTCTGTCTCCTTCCTCTCTCCTGCTACATCATCACTGTGAGTCACCGTCTCTGTCTCCTTCCTCTCTCCTGCTACATCATCACTGTGAGTCACCGTCTCTGTCTCTGTCTCCTTCCTCTTTCCTGCTACATCATCACTGTGAGTCACCGTCTCTGTCTCCTTCCTCTCTCCTGCTACATCATCACTGTGAGTCATCCTCTCTGTCTCCTTCCTCTCTCCTGCTACATCATCTCTGTGAGTCACCGTCTCTGTCTCCTTCCTCTCTCCTGCTACATCATCACTGTGAGTCACCGTCTCTGTCTCCTTCCTCTCTCCTGCTACATCATCACTGTGAGTCATCCTCTCTGTCTCCTTCCTCTCTCCTGCTACATCATCACTGTGAGTCACCGTCTCTGTCTCTGTCTCCTTCCTCTTTCCTGCTACATCATCACTGTGAGTCACCGTCTCTGTCTCCTTCCTCTCTCCTGCTACATCATCACTGTGAGTCACCGTCTCTGTCTCCTTCCTCTTTCCTGCTACATCATCACTGTGAGTCATCCTCTCTGTCTCCTTCCTCTCTCCTGCTACATCATCAATGTGAGTCACCGTCTCTGTCTCCTTCCTCTCTCCTGCTACATCATCTCTGTGAGTCATCCTCTCTGTCTCCTTCCTCTCTCCTGCTACATCATCACTGTGAGTCTCTGTCTCCTTCCTCTTTCCTGCTACATCATCACTGTGAGTCACCGTCTCTGTCTCCTTCCTCTTCCTGCTACATCATCACTGTGAGTCACCATCTCTGTCTCCTTCCTCTTTCCTGCTACATCATCACTGTGAGTCACCGTCTCTGTCTCCTTCCTCTTTCCTGCTACATCATCACTGTGAGTCACCGTCTCTGTCTCCTTCCTCTCTCCTGCTACATCATCACTGTGAGTCACCGTCTCTGTCTCCTTCCTCTCTCCTGCTACATCATCACTGTGAGTCATCCTCTCTGTCTCCTTCCTCTCTCCTGCTACATCATCACTGTGAGTCACCGTCTCTGTCTCTGTCTCCTTCCTCTTTCCTGCTACATCATCACTGTGAGTCACCGTCTCTGTCTCCTTCCTCTCTCCTGCTACATCATCACTGTGAGTCACCGTCTCTGTCTCCTTCCTCTCTCCTGCTACATCATCACTGTGAGTCACCGTCTCTGTCTCCTTCCTCTTTCCTGCTACATCATCACTGTGAGTCACCGTCTCTGTCTCCTTCCTCTCTCCTGCTACATCATCACTGTGAGTCATCCTCTCTGTCTCCTTCCTCTCTCCTGCTACATCATCACTGTGAGTCATCCTCTCTGTCTCCTTCCTCTCTCCTGCTACATCATCACTGTGAGTCATCCTCTCTGTCTCCTTCCTCTCTCCTGCTACATCATCACTGTGAGTCACCGTCTCTGTCTCTGTCTCCTTCCTCTTTCCTGCTACATCATCACTGTGAGTCACCGTCTCTGTCTCCTTCCTCTCTCCTGCTACATCATCTCTGTGAGTCATCCTCTCTGTCTCCTTCCTCTCTCCTGCTACATCATCACTGTGAGTCACCGTCTCTGTCTCCTTCCTCTCTCCTGCTACATCATCTGTGAGTCACTCCTGCTACATCATCTCTGTGAGTCATCCTCTCTGTCTCCTTCCTCTCTCCTGCTACATCATCACTGTGAGTCACCGTCTCTGTCTCCTTCCTCTTTCCTGCTACATCATCACTGTGAGTCACCGTCTCTGTCTCCTTCCTCTTTCCTGCTACATCATCACTGTGAGTCACCGTCTCTGTCTCCTTCCTCTTTCCTGCTACATCATCTCTGTGAGTCACCGTCTCTGTCTCCTTCCTCTCTCCTGCTACATCATCACTGTGAGTCATCCTCTCTGTCTCCTTCCTCTCTCCTGCTACATCATCACTGTGAGTCACCGTCTCTGTCTCCTTCCTCTTTCCTGCTACATCATCACTGTGAGTCACCGTCTCTGTCTCCTTCCTCTTTCCTGCTACATCATCACTGTGAGTCACCGTCTCTGTCTCCTTCCTCTTTCCTGCTACATCATCACTGTGAGTCACCGTCTCTGTCTCCTTCCTCTTTCCTGCTACATCATCACTGTGAGTCACCGTCTCTGTCTCCTTCCTCTCTCCTGCTACATCATCACTGTGAGTCATCCTCTCTGTCTCCTTCCTCTCTCCTGCTACATCATCACTGTGAGTCATCCTCTCTGTCTCCTTCCTCTCTCCTGCTACATCATCACTGTGAGTCACCGTCTCTGTCTCTGTCTCCTTCCTTTTTCCTGCTACATCATCACTGTGAGTCACCGTCTCTGTCTCCTTCCTCTCTCCTGCTACATCATCACTGTGAGTCATCCTCTCTGTCTCCTTCCTCTCTCCTGCTACATCATCGCTGTGAGTCACCGTCTCTGTCTCCTTCCTCTCTCCTGCTACATCATCTCTGTGAGTCACCGTCTCTGTCTCCTTCCTGTCCTCTCTCCTGCTACACCATCACTGTGAGTCATCCTCTCTGTCTCCTTCCTGTCCTCTCTCCTGCTACACCATCACTGTGAGTGACTCCTGCTACATCATCACTGTGAGTCATCCTCTCTGTCTCCTTCCTGTCCTCTCTCCTGCTACATCATCACTGTGAGTCATCCTCTCTGTCTCCTTCCTGTCCTCTCTCCTGCTACATCATCACTGTGAGTCACTCCTGCTACATCATCACTGTGAGTCATCCTCTCTGTCTCCTTCCTCTCTCCTGCTACATCATCACTGTGAGTCACTCCTGCTACATCATCACTGTGAGTCATCCTCTCTGTCTCCTTCCTCTCTCCTTCTGTTCACTAAATGTGAACATAACTGGAAACAGCATGAGGTAATGTTACGGTAGCTAGTAAATAGAAAAGGAGAAGTAACTAACTAGCTAACTGATAGTAAGTTAATTTTTCCACCTCACATTTAACTAGCTAGCTAACATTTGTATGTTGTAGTTTATTATGGATCCCCATTAGCTGCTGCCAAGGAAGCATCTACTCTACCTGGAGTCAAGCTAAATTAAGGCAGTTAAACCATTTAAAAAACATTACAATACATTAACAACAGATTTCACAACACATTAAGTGTGTGTCCTCAGGCCACTACTCTACTACCACATATCTACAACACAAAATCTATGTTATCGTGTGTGTATAGTGCGCATGTTATCGTGTGTGTGTATGCATGTGTCTGTGCCTATGTTTGTGTTGCTTCACAGTCCCCGATGTTCCATAATGTGTATTTTTAAATTCAATTTTACTGCTTGCATGAGTTACTTGATGTGGAATAGAGTTCCATGTGGTCATGGCTCTATATAGTACTGTTGAACTGACATATAGAAAGTAGAATTGCCACAGTTGTTAAATATATTTATAGTTAGTCAGCTGCTTCTTCTACTCTCTTCAACTAACTACCATAATACTGCTTCGTGCCTCCATAATGACAAGGTGGCTACAGTTACTGTAGTACAATGTTCATTTTTTTCTGGTTTGGGACATGTACACTTTCAGCGCACATTGGGATGTGACTTCACAGATGTGATGTGAGCTTCACCAGTGCTCCAAAGAGTACAGAGGTTTACACGGAACCCAAACCGTCTGAGCGCGTACGCCATCGTGCATCAATGTCTATTGTCCCCCCGCACCAAACGCGATCACGACACGCAGGTTAAAATATCAAAACAAACACTGAATCAATTACATTCATTTGGGGACAGGTCGAAAAGCATTAAACCTTTATGGCAATTTAACTAGCTAACTTCCACTTGGTAGCTAAGTTGTCCTATTTAGCTAGCTAGCTTCCACTTGGTAGCTAAGTTGTCCTATTTAGCTAGCTAGCTTCCACTTGGTAGCTAAGTTGTCCTATTTAGCTAGCTAGCTTCCACTTGGTAGCTAAGTGGTCCTATTTAGCTAGCTAGCTTCCACTTGGTAGCTAAGTGGTCCTATTTAGCTAGCTAGCTTCCACTTGGTAGCTAAGTTGTCCTATTTAGCTAGCTAGCTTCCACTTGGTAGCTAAGTTGTCCTATTTAGCTAGCTAACTTCCACTTGGTAGCTAAGTTGTCCTATTTAGCTAACTTGCTGTTGCTAGCTAATTTGTCCTGGGATATAAACATTGAGTTGTTATCTTACCTGAAATGCACAAGGTCCTCTACTCCGACAATTAATCCACGCATAAAACAGTCAACCGACTCTTTTCTAGTAATTTCTCCTCCTTCTAGGCTTTTTCTTCTCTTGACTTTACATTGCGATTGGCAACTTTCATAAATTAGGTGCGTTACCGCCACCGACCTCATTCGTCTTTCAGTCACTCACGTGGGTATAACCAATGATGAGATGGTACGTGGGTACCTGCTTCTATAAACCAACGAGGAGATGGGAGAGGCAGGACTTGCAGTGCGATCTGCATCAGAAATAGAAAGGAGTTCTATTTTAGCCCATGGCATCGCAGACGCTCGTTGACGCGCGCAAGCAGTGTGGGTGCAATAATTGAATAACATAGATTTCTAAATGTATTTTGCACACCCAACAGAGCGGTGTTGTCAGGGTATTAAAACAGAGCCTAAACGGTTTAGTGCCCTCTCAAAATGTATATACACAGCCAGCCAAGTGGTTGAAGGTGTGAATGATCTTTCCAAGCCCACAGAACACTTTGGTTAAGCCCGCTTTGGCATGGGGTTCTCCTGAGCTTATTCAGCCCATAGATGATGAGGTGAGGGGCCCAGTCAAACCAGGCCATGGGCATCTAAGAAGAGAAGGGAGGTGCTGAGTTCATTTGGTTGCTGACAGCTGGAATTTGTGACAGCAGGCAGCAGGGACACAGTCCACCAAAGGATTGGAAGTTGGAACCACCCTTCTCTGGTTAAAATTCTAAGTCTATCTAAAGTGTGCCAGTTTCCCTATTGGTTTGTGTGGGCAAAAGGATTGTTGAGTCACAGTTCATAAGTGAGATGGCTCTATAGTAGGGCACTCTACAACAAAGTCTGGTGATTGATGTCTCTGTCTGGTTGTCACCAGGTGCTTGGCTACTACAACCGGCGTGGAATCAACCCAGAGGCATTCTTGAATGAAATCAAGTATATCGCTAGTGACCCCGATGACAAACACTTCTTCAAGGTGACTGATGAGTCTGCCTTGAAGGACATTGTGGACGCGCTTGGGGATAGGATCTTCAGTTTGGAAGGTATTCCATATAACACTGTAAAACAGCCATCTGTAAACCACAAACTAGACCCAACTCATTTCCTTTTCCTGTTCTCAAAGAAAATAATTCCCCCTGCTGAACTCACCTGGTCTTCCTCTACAGGGACCAGTAAGAACGGGACAGCCTTTGGCCTCCAGATGTCTCAGGCTGGCTTCTCTTCACACTTCGTGGAGGTGAGTCTCACCACTGCTGCCAGTATACGCCCCCCCACACACACCTCTCTCCTACTCCTGACAGGTTTCCACCCCCCCATCCCATCCCTCACTCTCCAGGTTCCTGGGGGGCCTGCTGTGATGCTGAGGTCATCCTGATTAAGGAACCCCTCACTGACGACAGTCATTGTTCCACTTTGACCTTCCAGAGGTGCGAATAAGAAACTCTGAAGTCCCCAGGGGGTCATAGCGTAGCAGAGAAGGCTGAAAGAACATCTCACCAGAGAGTTTTTATTTTATTTTACCTTTATGTAACTAGGCAAGTAAGAACAAATTCTTATTTTCAATAACGGCCTAGGAACAGTGGGGTAACTACCTTGTTCAGGAGCAGAAAGACAGATTTTGACCTTGTCAGCTCGGGGATTCTTGCAACCTTTCAGTTACGAGTCCAACGCTGTAACCACTAGGCTACCTGCCGCCCCTTAAAAGATGTTGGGGTGTGTTCTACTGTAGCTTCATCACCATCCTCCCTCATGTACCAGTCTTCCTGTTTTCTACTGTAGCTTCATCACCATCCTCCCTCATGTACCAGTCTTCCTGTTTTCTACTGTAGTACCAGTCTTCCTCCCTTCTTCCTGTTTTCTACTGTAGCTTCATCACCATCCTCCCTCATGTACCAGTCTTCCTGTTTTCTACTGTAGCTTCATCACCATCCTCCTCATGTACCATTCTTCCTGTTTTTCATCATCTGTAGCCATCCTCCCTCATGTACCAGTCTTCCTGTTTTCTACTGTAGCTTCATCACCATCCTCCTCATGTACCAGTCTTCCTGTTTTCTACTGTAGCTTCATCACCATCCTCCCTCATGTACCAGTCTTCCTGTTTTCTACTGTAGCTTCATCACCATCCTCCCTCATGTACCAGTCTTCCTGTTTTCTACTGTAGCTTCATCACCATCCTCCCTCATGTACCAGTCTTCCTGTTTTCTACTGTAGCTTCATCACCATCCTCCCTCATGTACCAGTCTTCCTGTTTTCTACTGTAGCTTCATCACCATCCTCCCTCATGTACCAGTCTTCCTCTTTTCTACTGTAGCTTCATCACCATCCTCCCTCATGTACCAGTCTTCCTGTTTTCTACTGTAGCTTCATCACCATCCTCCCTCATGTACCAGTCTTCCTGCTTTCTAGTCTTCCTGTAGCTTCATCACCATCCTCCCTCAGTCTTCCTGCTTTCTACTGTAGCTTCATCACCATCCTCCCTCATGTACCAGTCTTCCTGTTTTCTACTGTAGCTTCATCACCATCCTCCCTCATGTACCAGTCTTCCTGTTTTCTACTGTAGCTTCATCACCATCCTCCCTCATGTACCAGTCTTCCTGTTTTCTACTGTAGCTTCATCACCATCCTCCCTCATGTACCAGTCTTCCTGTTTTCTACTGTAGCTTCATCACCATCCTCCCTCATGTACCAGTCTTCCTGTTTTCTACTGTAGCTTCATCACCATCCTCCCTCATGTACCAGTCTTCCTGTTTTCTACTGTAGCTTCATCACCATCCTCCCTCATGTACCAGTCTTTCTGTTTTCTACTGTAGCTTCATCACCATCCTCTCTCATGTACCAGTCTTCATTTGTTGTCTTTCTTTTTACTCTCTCCATCTGCGTCCCAGATTCAGGTTTGCTGATGCAATAGCTTTGATTTTCCAGTTCAACGCCACAGTTGAAGCACAACCTGACGAGGGAACAATAAATATATCCCTTTTTCTTAAAACAATAAATAGTGAAACTGCAGCTGGTTGACTGGGATGGCTGGACATTCCATACTCCAGAAGGCTGGATTCCAGGGATAGCACTTTCTCAACCAACGCAACCCGAGTGTTGAGAGTAGGATAACTTATTGGAAAGACTTCGGGAGCCTTAATAAAGGAGAAAAAGTGTCCCAAAAGACCAGATGGTTTTGTTGAATGTGGAGTGTGTCAGCTTGATTCTGCTGAAGTCCTACATACTCAGACCAATTCAGTCCAGTTAGCCAGAGATCTGTTTGTTTGTTTTCTTCCTCCAACTCAGAGTAATAATGTTGAAAAGGGATTCCCAGATATAACGCATTGTTTCACACCCAGTTGTGTGTGCAAATGGCCGCAGGTTGGACGATGAGAATGGACATGTTTCAGGTAGTCTTTATTGCATATATTCAGATCTCAACAAGCCTGAATAAGGGTGTATAGTGGGGACTATTTGAGGCTACATCACCATGGAAACAGTGTGCACCACCACCAAAACAGATACCCACAGAGTCTAGCACCACACAGCTGTCAAAAGTTGATGTAGGGTCAATCTGTGAATCAGTCGCTCAGCGACCTAGACGTTTCCATGTCCCAGGAAGTGGTCGAGAAGTAGTTCAAGAGTGTTCTGTCTGTCGTATGCTAACTGCTAGCTAACCTCTGGAAAATGTTCTGTCTGTCGTATGCTAACTGGTAGCTAACCTTTGGAAAATGTTCTGTCTGTCGTATGCTAACTGCTAGCTAACCTTTGGAAAATGTTCTGTCTGTCGTATGCTAACTGGTAGCTAACCTTTGGAAAATGTTCTGTCTGTCGTATGCTAACTGGTAGCTAACCTTTGGAAAATGTTCTGTCTGTCGTATGCTAACTGGTAGCTAACCTTTGGAAAATGTTCTGTCAGTCGTATGCTAACTGGTAGCTAACCTTTGGAAAATGTTCTGTCTGTCGTATGCTAACTGGTAGCTAACCTTTGGAAAATGTTCTGTCTGTCGTATGCTAACTGGTAGCTAACCTTTGGAAAATGTTCTGTCTGTCGTATGCTAACTGGTAGCTAACATTTGGAAAATGTTCTGTCTGTCGTATGCTAACTGGTAGCTAACCTTTGGAAAATGTTCTGTCTGTTGTATGCTAACTGGTAGCTAACCTTTGGAAAATGTTCTGTCTGTCGTATGCTAACTGCTAGCTAACCTTTGGAAAATGTTCTGTCTGTCGTATGCTAACTGGTAGCTAACCTTTGGAAAATGTTCTGTCTGTCGTATGCTAACTGGTAGCTAACCTTTGGAAAATGTTCTGTCTGTCGTATGCTAACTGGTAGCTAACCTTTGGAAAATGTTCCGTCTGCATATTATGCGTGGCAGAGGAGGGACTAGATTAGCCTCGGGGGAACTCTGTCATTATAAAAATTACATGTATTCAGCGTAGGATGAACAAATGTCCACCGCCAGCCCATATGCCATCTTCTTCTCCCATGCTTGTGGTTACTGGTTGGTTACTGGTTGGTTACTGGTTGGTTACTGGTAACAGTGTTTTGTCCTTTTTGATGACACAGACCCCAAATAGCCCCAACTATAACGTATTATAATGAAGAACCTGTAACGTTTCTCATCAACATTCTTTACTTTGTGTGGTGCTACTTTGTGTGGTGCATACAGGTGATGGAACACGTGTGTGTGTGGTGCATACAGGTGATGGAACACGTGTTTGTGTGGTGCATACAGGTGATGGAACACGTGTTTGTGTGGTGCATACAGGTGATGGAACACGTGTTTGTGTGGTGCATACAGGTGATGGAACACACACGTGTGTGTTTGTGTGGTGCATACAGGTGATGAACACATGTTTGTGTGGTGCATACAGGTGATGGAACACGTGTTTGTGTGGTGCATACAGGTGATGGAACACGTGTTTGTGTGGTGCATACAGGTGATGGAACACGTGTTTGTGTGGTGCATACAGGTGATGGAACACATGTTTGTGTGGTGCATACAGGTGATGGAACACGTGTGTGTTTGTGTGGTGCATACAGGTGATGGAACACGTGTGTGTTTGTGTGGTGCATACAGGTGATGGAACACGTGTTTGTGTGGTGCATACAGGTGAGGTGATGGTGAACAGGTGATGGAACACGTGTGTGTTTGTGTGGTGCATACAGGTGATGGAACACATGTGTGTTTGTGTGGTGCATACAGGTGATGGAACACGTGTTTGTGTGGTGCATACAGGTGATGGAACACGTGTTTGTGTGAGAGAGAACGTTTGTCCAACACTTTATTCATTTAGAGGACCCATGCAAGCTTTACTTATTATCCTCTCAAATGTCTCCAATGGCTTTTAAATCAATTTGGGAGGAAAACGAAGGAAAATATCATGAATGTGGGCAGACTTATGTTTTGACTGATTTATTGTTTATTAAGCTGTTGTTGGCAGAACGAGTGAACGGTCATCAAACTCTTAAAGTTTCTGCAAAAATATCCTTGCTGGAGTCTGGGGACTGGAGGGAGGCTGGGGACTGGAGGGAGGCTGGGGACTGGATGGAGGCTGGGGACTGGAGGGAGTCTGGGGACTGGAGGGAGGCTGGGGACTGGAGGGAGGCTGGGGACTGGATGGAGGCTGGGGACTGGAGGGAGGTCTGGGGACTGGAGGGAGGCTGGGGACTGGAGGGAGGCTGGGGACTGGAGGGAGGCTGGGGACTGGAGGGAGGCTGGGGACTGGATGGAGGCTGGGGACTGGAGGGAGTCTGGGGACTGGAGGGAGGCTGGGGACTGGAGGGAGGCTGGGGACTGGAGGGAGTCTGGGGACTGGAGGGAGGCTGGGGACTGGAGGGAGGCTGGGGACTGGAGGGAGTCTGGGGACTGGAGGGAGGCTGGGGACTGGAGGGAGGCTGGGGACTGGAGGGAGTCTGGGGACTGGAGGGAGGCTGGGGACTGGAGGGAGGCTGGGGACTGGAGGGAGTCTGGGGACTCGAGGGAGGCTGGGGACTGGAGGGAGGCTGGGGACTGGAGGGAGGCTGGGGACTGGAGGGAGGCTGGGGATTGTAGCCTGGGAGGAAGGATGAGGAAGGATGATTTGATTTAGAGAGAAAGGATTTATTTATCATCATCATCATCATCATCATCATCCTGTGTACTCATCACCTTCTCCATTTTACCATCATTGCCTGCTGAACCAATGGCATCACTACAACACACACACACACACACACACACACACACACACACACACACACACACACACACACACACACACACACACACACACACACACACACACACACACACACACACACACACACACACAATGTTACAATATGTTTTAATGTTCACACTAAGTGCCTGCTCTCCTGTCTGTCCCTAAAGGATGGGATCCTGGTGGGGGCACCGGGGGCCTACGACTGGAATGGAGCCGTCCTGAAGGAGACCCGGCAGGGGAAGGTGGTTCCACCCAAGTCCTCCTACTCACAGGAATTCCCAGAGGAGCTGAAGAACCACGGCGCCTACCTAGGTGAGGGAGGAATTGACGATCTAAAGGATTGGTCACAGAGATGTTTGGTTTGGGTAGAGCTATAGACTCCTCTCCCTGATCCTCTCTTTGCCCTTCATCCTCTCTCTGTCCTTCGTCCTCTCTCTGTTCCTCAACCTCTCTCTGTCCTTCGTCCTCTCTCTGTCCTTCGTCCTCTCTCTGTCCCTCATCCTCTCTCTGTCCCTCATTCTCTCTCTGTCCATCATTCTCTCTCTGTCCATCGTCCTCTCTCTGTCCTTCGTCCTCTCTCTATCCTTCGTCCTCTCTCTGTCCCTCGTCCCCTCTCTGTCCCTCGTCCTCTCTCTGTTCCTCGTCCTCTCACTGTCCTTCGTCCTCTCTCTGTCCTTCATCCTCTCTCTGTCCCTCATCCTCTCTCTGTCCCTCATCCTCTCTCTGTCCCTCATCCTCTCTCTGTCCCTCATCCTCTCTCTGTCTTTCATCCTCTCTCTGTCCCTCATCCTCTCTCTGACCTTCAGCCTCTCTCTGTACTTCAGTCTCTCTCTGTCCTTCAGCCCCCTTCTGTCCTTCAGCCTCTCCCTGTTCTTCAGCCTCTCTCTGTCCTTCAGCCTCTCTCTGTCCTCTCTCTGTCCCTCGTCCTCTCTCTGTCCTTCAGCCTCTCCCTGTCGTCTCTGTCCCTCATCCTCTCTCTATGCCTCATCCTATCTCTGTCCCTCATACTCTCTCTGTCCCTCATACTCTCTCTGTCCCTCATCCTCTCTGTCCCTCATCCTCTCTCTGTCCCTCATACTCTCTCTTCACCTTTACTGTCTCTACAGTCTACTGTTCACCATCTCATCTCATCTCTCTTCATCTTTACTGTCTCTACAGTCTACTATTCACCATCTCATCTCATCTCTCTTCACCTTTACTGTCTCTACAGTCTACTGTTCACCATCTCATCTCATCTCTCTTCAACTTTACTGTCTCTACAGTCTACTGTTCACCATCTCATCTCATCTCTCTCACTTCAACTTTACTGTCTCTACAGTCTACTGTTCACCATCTCATCTCATCTCTCTTCACCTTTACTGTCTCTACAGTCTACTGTTCACCATCGCATCTCCTCCATC
>NC_060177.1:8232509-8261856 GCF_021184085.1 Oncorhynchus gorbuscha
GAGAGACAGAGAGAGAGAGAGAGAGAGAGAGAGAGAGAGAGAGAGAGAGAGAGAGAGAGAGAGAGAGACAGAGAGAACGAGACAGAGAGAGACAGAGAGAGACGAGAGACAGAGAGAGAGAGAGAGACAGAGAGAGAGAGAGAGAGAGAGAGAGAGAGAGAGAGAGAGAGAGAGAGAGAGAGACAGAGAAGAGACAGAGAGACAGAGACAGAGAGCGAGAGAGAGAGAGACAGAGACAGAGACGAGAGAGAGAGAGAGACAAGAGAGAGAGAGAGAGAGAGAGACAGACAGAGAGCAGAGAGAGCGAGAGAGAGAGAGAGAGAGAGAGAGAGACAGACAGACAGACAGAGAGACAGACAGACAGACAGACAGACAGACAGACAGACAGACAGACAGACAGACAGACAGAGAGAAGACGAGAGACAGAGAGATCGAACGAGAGACAGAGACAGACAGAAAGAGAGAGAGAGAGACAGAGAGAGCGAACAAGAGACAGAGAGAGCGAACGAGAGACAGAGAGAGCGAACGAGAGACAGAGATCGAGAGAGAGAGAGAGAGAGCGAACGAGAGACGAGAGAGAGAGAGAGAGGAGACTTGGCTTCACCCTAGTGAGTCAACGTGGTTCAATGCAGGCCATTGAACTCTGTTTCTAAAGGAAGCTGATAGGATAGTTGCTTTTTATAAATCAGGTCTGGCTCATGCAGTTCATACACCCCAACCAGAGGAATGTCAGCAGCCTATGGTGAACACACACACACACACACACACACACACACACACACACACACACACACACACACACACACACACACACACACACACACACACACACACACACACACACACACACACACACACACACACACACACACACACACACACACACACACACACACACTGGTATGCCTTTAATGGCCCATTTGATGGTGATGTTGTGCAGAGAAGAGAGAGTCACACCACACACCGTAACAACTAGCTGACATTCCTTCCAGATATTACATGAGGAACAGGCTTTGTGCTCCAGGGGGAAAGAAGCTGTGGAAGACAACTGTTGTTCAAGACAACTGGGAAATCCAAGGTGAAACATAGGAGGTCAATACAAAGTGAAGCTGTGACAGACAGGAGAACATTAGGCTGTTAGCAATGACAATCCTCTACCACTGGGTTTAGTGAATACTCTGGGTTTCAGTCATGAATGATTGAATCATTTGGACTCAACAAGGCTGTGTGTGTGTGTGTGTGTGTGTGTGTGTGTGTGTGTGTGTGTGTGTGTGTGTGTGTGTGTGTGTGTGTGTGTGTGTGTGTGTGTGTGTGTGTGTGTGTGTGTGTGTGTGTGTGTGTGTGTGTGTGTGTGTGTGTGTGTGTGTGTGTGTGTGTGTGTGTGTGTGTGTGTGTGTGTGTGTGTGTGTGTGTGTGTGTGTGTGTGTAGGTTACACAGTAACATCGGTGGTGTCGGCCAGGAACGGTCGGCTGTACGTGGCAGGGGCACCGCGGTTCAACCATACTGGCAAGGTCATCATCTTCACCCTGAAGAACACTGGTAACCTCACCATCCTGCACTCCCTCAAAGGACAACAGGTAGACTCAACAACTGGGCTTCCCAAACTCTCTTTTTAACTGGGGCCCTAAGACATGTCTACCACCTATTTGATTGACACAACACTATCCTGAGCCACAACCCAAGTCTTAAACTCCAACCATAAACTGAACAGTTACACAGTGGTATAACACACACTTACACTGGCATCACTCTCTCTTTAAAAGACATATGAAGATCATCCAAGACCCCAATAGTCCCTTCTGCTCATGGACCCCACCCTTCTCAATCTGGTTCTCCCATCACCATCTGAGTCCACCATGACAGTCGTCTTTCCAGTCCTTTTGTCAATCTGGCAACCCAGCCAGGACACAGCATCCATGATAGTCTGCGCTATGGAGTCTAGACAGCCTTCCCACGCCCCCATGTAGCCAACAACATTACACAGATCCCATGTGTTTCCCATCCCTGTCCCCCTTCATTCAAAACACATTCCATCTACATTGTGAATACAAATAGAAAAACAAGCTTCCAGCTACAGTAAACAACACCAGCTAAGAGGATACTACAGTTAGAGATCCATAACAACACCAGCTAAGAGGATACTACAGACAGAGAGATCCATAACAACACCAGCTAAGAGGATACTACAGACAGAGAGATCCATAACAACACCAGCTAAGAGGATACTACAGACAGAGATCTATAACAACACCAGCTAAGAGGATACTACAGACAGAGATCCATAACAACACCAGCTAAGAGGATATTACAGACAGAGAGATCTATAACAACACCAGCTAAGAGGATACTACAGACAGAGAGATCCATAATAACAACACCAGCTAAGAGGATACTACAGACAGAGATCCATAACAACACCAGCTAAGAGGATACTACAGACAGAGAGATCTATAACAACACCAGCTAAGAGGATACTACAGACAGAGAGATCCATAATAACACCAGCTAAGAGGATACTACAGACAGAGATCCATAACAACACCAGCTAAGAAGATACTACAGACAGAGAGATCCATAACAACACCAGCTAAGAGGATACTACAGACAGAGATCCATAACAACACCAGCTAAGAGGATACTACAGACAGAGAGATCCATAACAACACCAGCTAAGAGGATACTACAGACAGAGAGATCCATAACAACACCAGCTAAGAGGATACTACAGACAGAGATCCATAACAACACCAGCTAAGAGGATACTACAGACAGAGAGATCCATAACAACACCAGCTAAGAAGATACTACAGACAGAGATCCATAACAACACCAGCTAAGAGGATACTACAGACAGAGAGATCCATAACAACACCAGCTAAGAGGATACTACAGACAGAGATCCATAACAACACCAGCTAAGAGGATACTACAGACAGAGATCCATAACAACACCAGCTAAGAGGATACTACAGACAGAGAGATCCATCAACACCAGCTAAGAGGATACTTAGAGATCCATAACAACACCAGCTAAGAGGATACTACAGACAGATCCATAACAACACCAGCTAAGAGGATTACAGACAGAGAGATCCATAACAACACCAGCTAAGAGGATACTACAGACAGAGATCCATAACAACACCAGCTAAGAGGATACTACAGACAGAGAGATCCATAACAACACCAGCTAAGAGGATACTACAGACAGAGAGATCCATAACAACACCAGCTAAGAGGATACTACAGACAGAGATCCATAACAACACCAGCTAAGAGGATACTACAGACAGAGATCCATAACAACACCAGCTAAGAGGATACTACAGACAGAGAGATCTATAACAACACCAGCTAAGAGGATACTACAGACAGAGAGATCCATAATAACACCAGCTAAGAGGATACTACAGACAGAGATCCATAACAACACCAGCTAAGAGGATACTACAGACAGAAGAGGCAGAGAGATCCATAACAACACCAGCTAAGAGGATACTACAGACAGAGAGATCCATAACAACACCAGCTAAGAAGATACTACAGACAGAAGAGGCAGAGAGATCCATAACAACACCAGCTAAGAGGATACATAACAACACCAGCTAAGAGGTTACAGACAGAGATCCATAACAACACCAGCTAAGAGGATACAGACAGAGATCCATAACAACACCAGCTAAGAGGATACTACAGACAGAGAGATCCATAACAACACCAGCTAAGAGGATACTACAGACAGAGATCCATAACAACACCAGCTAAGAGGATACTACAGACAGAGATCCATAACAACACCAGCTAAGAGGATACTACAGACAGAGAGATCCATAACAACACCAGCTAAGAGGATACTACAGACAGAGAGATCCATAACAACACCAGCTAAGAGGATACTACAGACAGAGAGATCCATAATAACAACACCAGCTAAGAGGATACTACAGACAGAGATCCATAACAACACCAGGAGAGATCCATAACAACACCAGCTAAGAGGATACTACAGACAGAGATCCATAACAACACCAGCTAAGAGGACTACTAACAACACCACAGATTAGAGATCCATAACAACACCAGCTAAGAGGATACAGACAGAGAGATCCATAATAACACCAGCTAAGAGGATTAGAGATCCATAACAACACCAGCTAAGAGGATACTACAGACAGAGATCCATAACAACACCAGCTAAGAGGATACTACAGACAGAGAGATCCATAACAACACCAGCTAAGAGGATACTACAGACAGAGATCCATACCACTAAGAGGATACTACAGACAGAGAGATCCATAACAACACCAGCTAAGAGGATACTACAGACAGAGAGATCCATAACAACACCAGCTAAGAGGATACTACAGACAGAGATCCATAACAACACCAGCTAAGAGGATACTACAGACAGAGAGATCCATAACAACACCAGCTAAGAGGATACTACAGTTAGAGATCCATAACAACACCAGCTAAGAGGATACTACAGACAGAGATCCATAACAACACCAGCTAAGAGGATACTCAGACAGAGAGATCCATAACAACACCAGCTAAGAGGAGAGATCCATAACAACACCAGCTAAGAGGATACTACAGACAGAGAGATCCATAACAACACCAGCTAAGAGGATACTACAGACAGAGATCCATAACAACACCAGCTAAGAGGATACTACAGACAGAGATCCATAACAACACCAGCTAAGAGGATACTACAGTTAGAGATCCATAACAACACCAGCTAAGATGATACTACAGTTAGAGATCCATAACAACACCAGCTAACCAGGATACTACAGACAGCTAAGAGATCCATAACAACACCAGCTAAGAGGATACTACAGACAGAGAGACCAGCTAAGAGATACTACAGTTAGAGATCCATAACAACACCAGCTAAGAGGATACTACAGACAGAGAGATCCATAACAACACCAGCTAAGAGGATACTACAGACAGATACACCAGCTAAGAGGATACTACAGACAGAGAGATCCATAACAACACCAGCTAAGAGGATACTACAGACAGAGAGATCTATAACAACACCAGCTAAGAGGATACTACAGTTAGAGATCCATAACAACACCAGCTAAGAGGATACTACAGACAGAGATCCATAACAACACCAGCTAAGAGGATACTACAGACAGAGAGATCCATAGATCCAGCTAAGAGGATACTACAGACAGAGAGATCCATAACAACACCAGCTAAGAGGATACTACAGTTAGAGATCCATAACAACACCAGCTAAGAGGATACTACAGACAGAGAGATCCATAACAACACCAGCTAAGAGGATACTACAGACAGAGAGATCCATAACAACACCAGCTAAGAGGATACTACAGACAGAGAGATCCATAACAACACCAGCTAAGAGGATACTACAGACAGAGAGATCCATAACAACACCAGCTAAGAGGATACTACAGACAGAGAGATCCATAACAACACCAGCTAAGAGGATACTACAGACAGAGAGATCTATAACAACACCAGCTAAGAGGATACTACAGACAGAGAGATCCATAACAACACCAGCTAAGAGGATACTACAGACAGAGAGATCCATAACAACACCAGCTAAGAGAGATCCATAACAACACCAGCTAAGAGGATACTACAGACAGAGAGATCCATAACAACACCAGCTAAGAGGATACTAAGAGAGATCCATAACAACACCACTAAGAGACAGAGAGATCCATAACAACACCAGCTAAGAGGATACTACAGACAGAGAGATCCATAACAACACCAGCTAAGAGGATACTACAGACAGAGAGATCCATAACAACACCAGCTAAGAGGATACTACAGACAGAGATCCATAACAACACCAGCTAAGAGGATACTACAGACAGAGAGATCCATAACAACACCAGCTAAGAGGATACTACAGACAGAGAGATCCATAACAACACCAGCTAAGAGGATACTACAGTTAGAGATCCATAACAACACCAGCTAAGAGGATACTACAGTTAGAGATCCATAACAACACCAGCTAAGAGGATACTACAGACAGAGAGATCCATAACAACACCAGCTAAGAGGAGTTAGAGATCCATAACAACACCAGCTAAGAGGACAGAGATCCATAACAACACCAGCTAAGAGGAGCAGACAGAGATCCATAACAACACCAGCTAGAGGATACTACAGACAGAGAGATCCATAACAACACCAGCTAAGAGGATACTACAGACAGAGAGATCCATAACAACACCAGCTAAGAGGATACTACAGTTAGAGATCCATAACAACACCAGCTAAGAGGATACTACAGTTAGAGATCCATAACAACACCAGCTAAGAGGATACTACAGACAGAGATCCATAACAACACCAGCTAAGAGGATACTACAGACAGAGAGATCCATAACAACACCAGCTAAGAGGATACTACAGACAGAGATCCATAACAACACCAGCTAAGAGGATACTACAGATAGAGATCCATAACAACACCAGCTAAGAGGATACTACAGACAGAGAGATCCATAACAACACCAGCTAAGAGGATACTACAGATAGAGATCCATAATAACAACACCAGCTAAGAGGATACTACAGTTAGAGATCCATAACACCAGCTAAGAGGATACTACAGACAGAGAGATCCATAACAACACCAGCTAAGAGGATACTACAGTTAGAGATCCATAACAACACCAGCTAAGAGGATACTACAGACAGAGAGATCCATAACAACACCAGCTAAGAGGATACTACAGACAGAGAGATCTATAACAACACCAGCTAAGAGGATACTACAGACAGAGAGATCCATAACAACACCAGCTAAGAGGATACTACAGACAGAGAGATCCATAACAACACCAGCTAAGAGGATACTACAGACAGAGAGATCCATAACAACACCAGCTAAGAGGATACTACAGACAGAGAGATCTATAACAACACCAGCTAAGAGGATACTACAGACAGAGAGATCTATAACAACACCAGCTAAGAAGATACTACAGACAGAAGAGGCACAGAGATCCATAACAACACCAGCTAAGATGATACTACAGTTAGAGATCCATAACAACACCAGCTAAGAGGATACTACAGACAGAGAGATCTATAACAACACCAGCTAAGAAGATACTACAGACAGAAGAGGCAGAGAGATCTATAACAACACCAGCTAAGATGATACTACAGTTAGAGATCCATAACAACACCAGCTAAGAGGATACTACAGACAGAGAGATCCATAACAACACCAGCTAAGAGGATACTACAGACAGAGAGATCCATAACAACACCAGCTAAGAGGATACTACAGTTAGAGATCCATAACAACACCAGCTAAGAGGATACTACAGACAGAAGAGGCAGAGAGATCCATAACAACACCAGCTAAGATGATACTACAGACAGAACAGGCAGAGAGATCCATAACAACACCAGCTAAGAGGATACTACAGACAGAAGAGGCAGAGAGATCCATAACAACACCAGCTAAGATGATACTACAGTTAGAGATCCATAACAACACCAGCTAAGAGGATACTACAGTTAGAGACCCATAACAACACCAGCTAAGAGGATACTACAGACAGAGAGATCCATAACAACACCAGCTAAGATGATACTACAGTTAGAGATCCATAACAACACCAGCTAAGAGGATACTACAGACAGAGAGATCTATAACAACACCAGCTAAGAGGATACTACAGACAGAGATCCATAAAGAACACCAGCTAAGAGGATACTACAGACAGAGAGATCCATAACAACACCAGCTAAGAGGATACTACAGACAGAGAGATCTATAACAACACCAGCTAAGAGGATACTACAGTTAGAGATCCATAACAACACCAGCTAAGAGGATACTACAGACAGAGATCCATAACAACACCAGCTAAGAGGATACTACAGACAGAGAGATCCATAACAACACCAGCTAAGAGGATACTACAGACAGAGAGATCCATAACAACACCAGCTAAGAGGA
This sequence comes from Oncorhynchus gorbuscha, assembly GCF_021184085.1. Lineage (NCBI taxonomy): Eukaryota > Metazoa > Chordata > Actinopteri > Salmoniformes > Salmonidae > Oncorhynchus > Oncorhynchus gorbuscha. The sequence continues at coordinate 8,240,498 of NC_060177.1, forward strand.
TACTACAGACAGAGAGATCCATAACAACACCAGCTAAGAGGATACTACAGACAGAGAGATCCATAACAACACCAGCTAAGAGGATACTACAGACAGAGAGATCCATAACAACACCAGCTAAGAGGATACTACAGACAGAGAGATCCATAACAACACCAGCTAAGAGGATACTACAGTTAGAGATCCATAACAACACCAGCTAAGAGGATACTACAGACAGAGAGATCCATAACAACACCAGCTAAGAGGATACTACTGTTAGAGATCCATAACAACACCAGCTAAGAGGATACTACTGTTAGAGATCCATAACAACACCAGCTAAGAAGATACTACAGACAGAAGAGACAGAGAGATCCATAACAACACCCATTGATAGAAACAGGGCTGGGTTCAAATACTATTTGACATCATTACAAAGACTATAGCTGGGCTTGACTGAGCTCGCCTGATGCAATGGATCGAACGGAATAGTTCCAAAGTGTAAATCATTGGCAGTCCAGATAGGCTAAATAAAACGTTAAACGTATTTGAAAAGTTCAAATGGTATCTGAACCCAGGTCTGGTTGATAAAAGGCTTGGTTGTTTTGCGGAGCCAACTAGCCTCTACATGGAAACATCTGTGTCTGTTACCTGAACGATGATGATGATGACTGGAATGCTATGCTAATGAATGCTAAGGACGTTTGCTGGGGGCTTTTAATGATGTGGTGAAGGATGTGGTGAAGGACGTGGTGAAGGACGTGTGTAGGACGTGTGATTGTGGGGATCTTAATGATCTCAGTTGGTTAGCATGGTGCTTTTAGAGGCTGATGTGCCAGCTGGAGTAATGGGTTCGATTCCCACATGGGCCACATCTACTGAGTATGAAACACTATGTGTTTACTCTGGATAAAAGTGTCTGCTAAATAAATGTTGTTGATCCAGGCTGCTGATGGTCTGGATGTGTGGTTATATTTCAGATCGGGTCGTACTATGGGAGTGAGATCTCCCCGGTGGATATAGATGGTGACGGAGTAACAGACAACCTACTGGTGGCAGCTCCCATGTTCTTCAGTGGAGGCTGGGAGAAGGGCAAGGTGTACATCTACAGAGTGACTGAGCTGGTGGGTGGGCATGCACACACACACACACACGCGCGCGCGCACGCACGCACACACATACGCGCACACACGCACTCACACACACACTCACAGATGTACGAATGCTCACACACACACGTCACACTCGTGTGCACACACATTCACTTACACACACGCCCCAGGTCCCGTTACCAAACACAATTAAAACCAGGTCAGCACAGAATACGAAACACCTTGACCAGATCACATAGAGACAAACTATCCCAGTGCATTGTATTTACATTACAACACATCAGACCAGACCTTCCAGAGCCTTGATGGGTTAGTTAACCCACTGGTACAACACAGTCTACCAGACCTTCCAGAGCCTTGATGGGTTAGTTAACCCACTGGTACAACACATCAGACCAGACCTTCCAGAGCCTTGATGGGTTAGTTAACCCACTGGTACAACACAGTCTACCAGACCTTCCAGAGCCTTGATGGGTTAGTTAACCCACTGGTACAACACATCAGACCAGACCTTCCAGAGCCTTGATGGGTTAGTTAACCCACTGGTATAACACAGTCTACCAGACATTCCAGAGCCTTGATGGGTTAGTTAACCCACTGGTACAACACAGTCTACCAGACGTTCCAGAGCCTTAATGGGTTAGTTAACCCACTGGTACAACACATCAGACCAGACCTTCCAGAGCCTTGATGGGTTAGTTAACCCACAGGTACAACACAGTCTACCAGACATTCCAGAGCCTTGATGGGTTAGTTAACCCACTGGTATAACACAGTCTACCAGACGTTCCAGAGCCTTGATGGGTTAGTTAACCCACTGGTACAACACAGTCTACCAGACCTTCCAGAGCCTTGATGGGTTAGTTAACCCACTGGTACAACACAGTCTACCAGACGTTCCAGAACCTTGATGGGTTAGTTAACCCACTGGTATAACACAGTCTACCAGACGTTCCAGAGCCTTAATGGGTTAGTTAACCCACTGGTATAACACAGTCTACCAGACGTTATAGAACCTTGATGGGTTAGTTAACTCACTGGTACAACACAGTCTACCAGACGTTCCAGAGCCTTGATGGGTTAGTTAACCCACTGGTACAACACAGTCTACCAGACCTTCCAGAGCCTTGATGGGTTAGTTAACCCACTGGTACAACACAGTCTACCAGACGTTCCAGAGCCTTGATGGGTTAGTTAACCCACTGGTACAACACAGTCTACCAGACGTTCCAGAACCTTGATGGGTTAGTTAACCCACTGGTATAACACAGTCTACTAGACGTTCCAGAGCCTTAATGGGTTAGTTAACCCACTGGTATAACACAGTCTACCAGACGTTATAGAACCTTGATGGGTTAGTTAACTCACTGGTACAACACAGTCTACCAGACGTTCCAGAGCCTTGATGGGTTAGTTAACCCACTGGTATAACACAGTCTACCAGATCTTCCAAAGCCTTGATGGGTTAGTTAACCCACTGGTACAACACAGTCTACCAGACCTTCCAGAGCCTTGATGGGTTAGTTAACCCACTGGTACAACACAGTCTACCAGACGTTCCAGAGCCTTGATGGGTTAGTTAACCCACTGGTCATTACCAGAGTCTTGATGGGTTAGTTAACCCACTGGTACAACATCAACAGTCTACCAGACTTTTGGCACCTGCAGTCACACAGATGAAATGAACAGCCTCCCTCCCTGTGCCAGCACGCCGTCTTCATTAGAGTCTTGGTTGGTTAGTTAACCCACTGGTACAACACACAGCCGTCTTCATTAGAGTCTTGGTTGGTTAGTTGTAGAACACAGCCGTCTTCATTAGAGTCTTGGTTGGTTAGTTAACTCACTGGTACAACACACAGCCGTCTTCATTAGAGTCTTGGTTGGTTAGTTAACCCACTGGTACAACACACAGCCGTCTTCATTAGAGTCTTGGTTGGTTAGTTAACCCACTGGTACAACACACAGCCGTCTTCATTGGAGTCTTGGTTGGTTAGTTAACCCACTGGTACAACACACAGCCGTCTTCATTAGAGTCTTGGTTGGTTAGTGTACAAGGGCACCATGAGCTCAGTAGGAAAGCATTCACTACATCAAACTGAATTAAAAGCCTGTTATTTCTCTCTCTGTAGGTGGAGATCTGCAGAGGAATTCCTGTAGTTTTGAGACTCTGATTCTCTCTCTCTGATTCTCTCTCTCTGATTCTCTCTCTCTGATTCTCTCTCTCTGTTTTTCTCTCTCTGTTTCTCTCTCCCTTCCTCTGTTTCTCTCTCTCTCTCAAATATACTACAAGGGGTACCTGTGGACTGATAAGGGCTTGATCATTAAGGTTCCCCAAACAAGAAAAAAAGACAAGGGATCCCCCAACTAAGGACACAAAAGGGGTGTTGTGTTTTAGGTTAAAAATAAGTGACAGAGAGGTGGCCTTCCATTCTACCAATAAGCCACTGTGGAATGACAGTGATGGTCTCCCCATCCCACCACATGTTTCTAATGTTCCCCACTGAGTATAATCCTCTCTGTCTCACACACACACACACACACACACACACACACACACACACACACACACACACACACACACACACACACACACACACACACACACACACACACACACACACACACACACACACACACACACACACACACACACACACACACACACACACACACACACACACACACACACACACACACACACACACACACACACACTACCCTGTCCTCCTCTTCCTTTTAAAAGACAACTGAACAAAAACAAGTGATGTAATGTTTCAGCCGTTCATAGGCTGTAGATTAGGGAGAAAGATGAGACAGACTGGAGAGTGATAATGTGTGTGGCCGATGACGGCCTCCATACTTTCTTCATGCTGAGGGATTGTACCTTTTTCCAGACTGAGGATAAACCTAATTCTACTCCGACTGACTTTACACCCACTGTGAATACTCAAAGTTCCTCAGAAACATCCCTAAAGAAACATCCAGAAGCCTTGTTTGCCTTTGATCATGTGACACTTGGATGAATCACCCATCCCTCATGTTGACAATGTTTTTGGGAAATCATATTTCCATCCTGGGATAGAAAATGGGTTAAACCCTTCCTCTCGCGTGAGCAAAAACAATGTGGCTTGAGGTTTTCAGTTGATTTCAAATTCAAAACTCACAACTCCCCAGTTATTGTTTGTTAGTTACTTTGGTCTATTTATGCAAACAAAAACAAAAGGTTTACAACATGTTTTGTTTAGCTTCTTTCTAAATGTCTCATTATGAGCTGTGTAAATTTGGAAACAAATGACAGCTTCTGTAAAGACTGAAGGGGAAAGTTAAAGACAACAATGTCTCTATGTCTCATTATGAGCTGTGTAAATAAATGGAGGACTGTCCACTTTGGTCTATTTATGTAAACAAAAACAAAAGGTTTACAACATGTTTTGTTTACTTTCCTAAATGAATTTGGAAACAAATGACAGCTTCTGTAAAGACTGAAGGGGAAAGTTAAAGACAACAATGTCTCTATGTCTCATTATGAGCTGTGTAAATAAATGGAGGACTGTCCATTTGAAGAAGATCATCGATGGATGACTGAGATATCCCAGAAGCCTGTGGGGTGGGGCTACCCGGCCGCAGCACAGGAGATAACAGATTTAGAACTTACAGTTTTTCTCAATTGCTAAAACACAATTTCTGAAACCTTGCTCCATTTCCAGAAAACATTAAACACAAAACCTCATCTTAAAGCACTATTTACATAACCTCTGACTCCTCTCGCAAAATGAAACATTCGCCTCAAAACAGTTTTACCTGTGTTCAAAATCATACACTGCTCTCAAATCATAAACAAAGTGATCAAAATTATATACTCTCTCAAGCAGTCAGTAAACAATACACCGAAAAATAGAAAACACATTGTTCAAAACATACAATTCTCAGGGAGAAGTACATTTTTAATCTAAAAATATATTCACATTTTTCCGTCATTGTCTTTTGATGAACGAAAACATGTTCTATCATAGTAGCTCAAAATTGATCAGAAATTACTACTCTGCTTGCTCTTTGCAATTTAGTTTTTTGTTCTCCTTGTACCCCTATTTTTACAGTACTGTACCCTGTATCTCACAAACTTGTCCTTTGACTCTGTAATTCTTGTTCTTTGTTGATATGAACCTGCAACCAGTCAAAATCTATTGAGCAGTCAGTACTGTTAATAAATGGAAAGCACAATGTTCAGGGCCATACAATTTGTCCATTGTACAGTATACAGCCTACAATGCACTGTACTACAGTATACTATACTAAAAGGGACAAAAATCAAAAGGAGTAAACGTGATCAATGTTGCTTGAATTTCATCAGCTATTTCCACTCTTTGTCTTCCTCTTCCTCCTGTTTCTTGCCCTACTCCTCCTCTTCCTCCTCGTCGCCCACCTCGAATACGCACTCGTCCTCGTACATTGTTTATTCTATCCATTCTCAGACTTCTCCTTCCCACCTTCAACAACCTGTTTGCTCTCTGAACTGGCTTATATTGGTTGTGTCGCATCATTTGAAACAGGTTAAATCAATTTTGAGTGATTGTGTTCAATCAATGACATATGTTCTCTATTTGTATTTGATTGTTGCCACTTGTGTTTACCAGTATGGATGACATGTGCATTAGAGTGCAGAATGTGTTTTGAGAATGAGATATGTTTAGAGTTTTGCTGAAAGGTCTAAGTGAGATCTGCAAATTGTGTTTTACCATGTGAAATGGTTTAAGGTATTAACAACAGACTGCATAATTAGCTAAATGAGTCCAGGCAACTGAGAACTTTGTTCAGCCAATGGGTTTTAGTGTTTTAGCAATTGAGAAAATCTGTAACTCCATTTCCTCAGTCACTATGTCTGTTGTTGATGGATTCTGCTTGTGCATATGTTTTTCAAGGTTTTTCAACCAGACTCTTTAAGTACAGAGTAACAAAGAGAATCCTACCAACCAATAGGGGAAACATTGGCAAATACATAATTGAATATACATGCACATGACACAACCTTTACCTACAGTACTACAGTACTACAGTACCCTCTATCCCATGTATCAGAACTATTCCAAAATGACATCCTATTTCCTTCTTCAGAATCGTTTCGTCCTGGAGGGAGCGTTGGAGATCCAGGACCATGGTCAGAACGCTCGGTTCGGCTCCTCGCTGGCCCCGGTCCCTGACCTGAACGGGGACGGCTTCAACGACGTGGTGGTGGGGGCTCCTCTGGAGGATGACCACAGAGGAGCTATCTACGTCTTCTTCAGCCAACGCAACAGGATTCTGAGGAAATACAAACAGAGGATAGCTGCGTTAGACATCGCTAGTGGCCTGCGCTACTTTGGCCGTAGTATCCATGGCAGTATGGACATGAATGAGGATGGCCTGGTGGACTTGGCCGTGGGATCCCTGGGGGCGGCCGTGCTTCTATGGTAGGTCACGTAAATATTAACAAGTGTTCTACTGTTCCCCTGGTAGGTCACTTAGATATTAACAAGTGTTCTACTGTTCCTCTGGTAGGTCACTTAGATATTAACACGTGTTCTACTGTTCCTCTGGTAGGTCACTTAGATATTAACAAGTGTTCTACTGTTCCTCTGGTAGGTCACTTAGATATTAACACGTGTTCTACTGTTCCTCTGGTAGGTCACTTAGATATTAACAAGTGTTCTACTGTTCCTCTGGTAGGTCACTTAGATATTAACACGTGTTCTACTGTTCCTCTGGTAGGTCACTTAGATATTAACACGTGTTCTACTGTTCCTCTGGTAGGTCACTTAGATATTAACAAGTGTTCTACTGTTCCTCTGGTAGGTCACTTAGATATTAACACGTGTTCTACTGTTCCTCTGGTAGGTCACTTAGATATTAACAAGTGTTCTACTGTTCCTCTGGTAGGTCACTTAGATATTAACAAGTGTTCTACTGTTCCTCTGGTAGGTCACTTAGATATTAACACGTGTTCTACTGTTCCTCTGGTAGGTCACTTAGATATTAACAAGTGTTCTACTGTTCCTCTGGTAGGTCACTTAGATATTAACAAGTGTTCTACTGTTCCTCTGGTAGGTCACTTAGATATTAACAAGTGTTCTACTGTTCCTCTGGTAGGTCACTTAGATATTAACAAGTGTTCCACTGTTCCTCTGGTAGGTCACTTAGATATTAACAAGTGTTCTACTGTTCCTCTGGTAGGTCACTTAGATATTAACAAGTGTTCTACTGTTCCTCTGGTAGGTCACTTAGATATTAACATGTGTTCTACTGTTCCTCTGGTAGGTCACTTAGATATTAACAAGTGTTCCACTGTTCCTCTGGTAGGTCACTTAGATATTAACAAGTGTTCCACTGTTCCTCTGGTAGGTCACTTAGATATTAACAAGTGTTCTACTGTTCCTCTGGTAGGTCACTTAGATATTAACAAGTGTTCTACTGTTCCTCTGGTAGGTCACGTAGATATTAACAAGTGTTCTACTGTTCCTCTGGTAGGTCACTTAGATATTAACAAGTGTTCTACTGTTCCTCTGGTAGGTCACTTGGATATTAACAAGTGTTCTACTGTTCCTCTGGTAGGTCACTTAGATATTAACAAGTGTTCTACTGTTCCTCTGGTAGGTCACTTAGATATTAACAAGTGTTCTACTGTTCCTCTGGTAGGTCACTTAGATATTAACAAGTGTTCTACTGTTTCTCTGGTAGGTCACTTAGATATTAACAAGTGTTCTACTGTTCCCCTGGTAGGTCACTTAGATATTAACAAGTGTTCTACTGTTCCTCTGGTAGGTCACTTGGATATTAACAAGTGTTCTACTGTTCCTCTGGTAGGTCACTTAGATATTAACAAGTGTTCTACTGTTCCTCTGGTAGGTCACTTAGATATTAACAAGTGTTCTACTGTTCCTCTGGTAGGTCACTTGGATATTAACAAGTGTTCTACTGTTCCTCTGGTAGGTCACTTAGATATTTACACGTGTTCTACTGTTCCTCTGGTAGGTCACTTAGATATTAACATGTGTTCTACTGTTCCTCTTAGATATTAACAAGTGTTCTACTGTTTCTATGGTACTGTATGTATGTGGAGCATATAATAACCACATTTATGATCATAACTCTGTATGGTTAATCTGCAGGTCTCGCAGTGTCGTCCGAATTCACGCCAACATCAGGTTTGAACCCAGCAAGATCAACGTCTTTGTGAAGGACTGTGAGAGGGGAGGCAAGGACGTGACCTGCATGTCAGCCATAGTGTGTCTAAACGTCACCGCCCGGACAGCCATACCTCCTACACAGGAAGTGGGTGAGTGTTCAAAAATGATCAATTAAGTCACGTTATAGACTATAATGTAGCCTGCATCCTTCTACTGATTATAACTACAGTGAGTCACGTTATAGACTATAATGTAGCCTGCATCCTTCTACTGATTATAACTACAGTGAGTCACGTTATAGACTATAATGTAGCCTGCATCCTTCTACTGATTATAACTACAGTGAGTCACGTTATAGACTATAATGTAGTCTGCATCCTTCTACTGATTATAACTACAGTGAGTCACGTTATAGACTATAATGTAGCCTGCATCCTTCTACTGATTATAACTACAGTGAGTCACATTATAGACTATAATGTAGCCTGCATCCTTCTACTGATTATAACTACAGTGAGTCACGTTATAGACTATAATGTAGCCTGCATCCTTCTACTGATTATAACTACAGTGAGTCACGTTATAGACTATAATGTAGCCTGCATCCTTCTACTGATTATAACTACAGTGAGTCACGTTATAGACTATAATGTAGCCTGCATCCTTCTACTGATTATAACTTCAGTGAGTCACGTTATAGACTATAATGTAGTCTGCATCCTTCTACTGATTATAACTACAGTGAGTCACGTTATAGACTATAATGTAGTCTGCATCCTTCTACTGATTATAACTACAGTGAGTCACGTTATAGACTATAATGTAGTCTGCATCCTTCTACTGATTATAACTACAGTGAGTCACGTTATAGACTATAATGTAGTCTGCATCCTTCTACTGATTATAACTACAGTGAGTCACGTTATAGACTATAATGTAGTCTGCATCCTTCTACTGATTATAACTTCAGTGCAAGAGATGTGAGATTGACTCCAACTACCTTGAGATATTGCTGATGTTGCTGAACTCTTTCTCTGCACTTCTCATAATATGGGTTCTGTTTAAGCCGCCCACTGCTTACTGCTTTTATGGGGATGAGAACTAAACAAATAAAACTGGATTCATCTTAATGGATGTAATATCCCAGTGGAGCCACAAAGCCTTGTTTATATTCAGGAAGAAGTTTATTCACTGTTGTACGTTCACTGTACAGTCAGCAGAGGACCTCATTGTCTTTCAGGCAAAACTGACATCTTGATTAACTCTACTGTTGATTTCCTACTGTTCTATGTTTGAAGCAAAGCTTAGCCTTTCCAAGACTGTTCTATGTTTAGAGCAAAGCTTTCCAAGACTGTTCTATGTTTAGAGCAAAGCTTAGCCTTTCCAAGCCTACACATTGGCTAAGGATCAAGTCAGCACTAGAAGTATTGCAGTTCAGAGACTCATAGTTGTAATCATGATCCAAACGTGTATTGCTCAATGTCTCTGCTTGGTTGTTGTTGAGTCAGTTAGACCGCTCTGTTGTTGGCTCACTAAGTGAAAGGGTGATGGCTTCTTGCCCCGGAGCAGAGCCACAGGAAAATGTTTCCTCGCTATCAGTGACAGTTTAGGATATCATTCTATCTGCCAAACACATACGCTGCAGGCTACAGAGCGGTTACGGACATGCTACGCCAACTGCTACATCTGATGAGAACTGGTCTGGATTATCCTAGCCTCTGACTGTTAAGTAGCATGCTGTATGTAAATTGCCCTCCGAATAGTATACATTCTGTCCACTCTACTCATTGAATTTCTATGGTGGCAATATAATCAGGCTGATGGTTGTAAGGCTGTGGATAACCCGACATGGCTACCCCACACTTCTGAATCTCCCTGGAGACCGTTTCGGTTGGCGTGGCTCTGAGGTGTTGAATCACCGACAGTGACCCACCTGTGCTCTGATGCAAGGTATCTCTGGTCACACTTTGTTTTAAAGGTTGAGGCCTGTTGGCTCAGGTTTTCCCCCTTGTGTGAGACTATAGGAGGCAGGCTAAGGAGGCAGGCTAAGGAGGCAGGCTAAGGAGGCATTGAGGCGTAGATGTTTCTGGTTAACCTCCCAACGTCCCACCATCTTTGTCACATATGTTAGACGGGCCAAACTAATAGGAAGAAGCCTCAGAAAGTTATCTTGTCCTCCGCCGGGACGGTTGGACATTTAGGGGACACTGAACAGTGGGAACACATTGATTTGATTTCCCCTCATTATCATGTCTGGTCTAGTAACATCTGTCAGATGTGCTGCAGCTGCTGCTGGGGCTGCAAATCTGTTGTTGTCAACTGTACAAGGAAGACTAAACTTTGAGAAAAGAGATATCTACAAATGTGCTTAAGGTAACATGCTTTCAACTTTAAGCAGCATCTGATGGAAATGGAAAGAGCATGTGTTCAACATGAACTGAAGTAGCTATCAACTTTAATAGATACAGTAGTTGCTGTGGTAACCAAACAATCAGACTTGCTAGTTTAGCTAACCAAACCATCAGTTCTGGCTTGCCATATGAAAATGGAACTCAACAATGCCAATGTTTTCAATTGAACTTTTGCTTAAAAAGCAGCTCAAATATAGAACATGTAAGAATGAACTATAGCCATTGAATTCTACCGTGCAAATATACCATACGTTATAGGGAAATAATGCACACTCTAGAATGCCTTTCAAGCCAATCAGAAAAGAGCATTCAACAATGTCATGGTATAATGGAGAGAGTAGGTATGAGGTATGGGAGACCAGTGTACTCTCCAGTTGGCATGCTCAGTAGGGTAATGTGCATGAGCTATGCATTTTATGGTATTTTCCCCAAGCTATTAAAGCAGTGTAATAAATAACGTGCCTCTTAAACAGTGTGGGTTGGAAATGAATCAATTCCAAAGCCATATGGCTCAAGAGGTCTAGTCAACTCTCTCAACTCCGCAGTAGTCACTCATTCAAATGTCCTCGACTGAGACGTTGTTTCAGTTCCTTGACGGTGGCTCTTGTATTTTGTCCAAGTTTCTTTTTTGTAATGTAATCTGTGCTGCTTCTGGTCATTACTTTATAGAAAATAATGTATTGATGTATAGAACATGTTTCCAACATTTATGCTCCCTCTTTCTTCATCTCTCTAGCTATCACTTACAACACCACCATTGGGGAGCGCCGATTCAACCCCAGAGCCATAATGGACGACCCTGATAAACTGCTGTTTCAAAACCTGACCCTGCTTTCTGGAGAGGAGACCTGTCAACACATCTACTTCCATGTCATGGTGAGCACTGACTGAACTCTAGCTGAATTCCAAATCAACATCTAGACTCTAACCTATCAGGGAGATCTGAGATTATTGGATAGGTGGAAGCAATATGACTACATTTACATACAGCCAATCAGAAGGTAACATAGAGACTTGAGATGGTATTATCCAGAGCCATGTATTTAGATAATTGGGACAACTTTTATAATTGTAAATATTATAATTCTAGACATCCAGACATTCAGCATACCAATATTGAAATATTCCCCTATGTAATGTTAATGGGGGGGTGTAACATGGTCAATTCATAATGCAGAAACCTCAATGTCCTGACAATCTAAATACATGTCTCTGGTTTAATCCTATCATTGTAACGTTTCCTATTCTATCCTATCATGATGTTTCCTATTCTATCCTATTATAACGTTTCCTATTCTATCCTATCATTATGTTTCCTATTCTATCCTATCATTATGTTTCCTATTCTATCCTATCATTATGTTTCCTATTCTATCCTATTATAACGTTTCCTATTCTATCCTATCATTATGTTTCCTATTCTATCCTATCATTATAACGTTTCCTATTCTATCCTATCATTATAACGTGTCCTATTCTATCCTATCATTATGTTTTCTATTCTATCCTTATAAAGTGTCCTATTCTATCCTATCATTATAACGTTTCCTATTCTATCCTTATAAAGTGTCCTATTCTATCCTATCATTATAACGTTTCCTATTCTATCCTTATAAAGTGTCCTATTCTATCCTATCATTATAACGTTTCCTATTCTATCCTATCATTATAACATTTCCTATTCTATCCTATCATTATAACATTTCCTATTCTATCCTATCATTATAACGTTTCCTATTCTATCCTATCATTATGTTTCCTATTCTATCCAATCATTATAACGTTTCCTATTCTATCCTATCATTATAACGTTTCCTATTCTATCCTATCATTATGTTTCCTATAGTATCCTATCACTATGTTTCCTATTCTATCCTATCATTATAACGTTTCCTATTCTATCCTATCATTATGTTTCCTATAGTATCCTATCACTATGTTTCCTATTCTATCCTATCATTATGTTTCCTATTCTATCCAATCATTATAACGTTTCCTATTCTATTCTATCATTATGTTTCCTATTCCATCCTATCATTATGTTTCCTATTCTATCCTATCATTATGTTTCCTATTCTATCCTATCATTATGTTTCCTATTCTATCCTATCATTATGTTTCCTATTCTATCCTATCATTATAATGTTTCCTATTCTATCCAATCATTATGTTTCCTATTCTATCCTATCATTATGTTTCCTATTCCATCCTATCATTATGTTTCCTATTCTATCCTATCATTATGTTTCCTATTCCATCCTATCATTATGTTTCCTATTCTATCCAATCATTATGTTTCCTATTCTATCCTATCATTATGTTTCCTATTCTATCCTATCATTATGTTTCCTATTCCATCCTATCATTATGTTTCCTATTCTATCCTATCATTATGTTTCCTATTCTATCCTATCATTATGTTTCCTATTCTATCCTATCATTATGTTTCCTATTCTATCCTATCATTATAATGTTTCCTATTCTATCCAATCATTATGTTTCCTATTCTATCCTATCATTATGTTTCCTATTCTATCCTATCATTATTTTTCCTATTCCATCCTATCATTATGTTTCCTATTCTATCCTATCATTATGTTTCCTATTCCATCCTATCATTATAACGTTTCCTATTCTATCCTATCATTATGTTTCCTATTCTATCGTATCATTATAACGTTTCCTATTCTATCCTATCATTATAACGTTTCCTATTCTATCCTATCATTATAACGTTTCCTATTCTATCCTATCATTATAACGTTTCCTATTCTATCCTATCATTATAACGTTTCCTATTCTATCCTATCATTATGTTTCCTATTCTATCCTATCATTATAACGTTTCCTATTCTATCCTATCATTATGTTTCCTATTCTATTCTATCATTATAACGTTTCCTATTCTATCCTATCATTATGTTTCCTATAGTATCCTATCACTATGTTTCCTATTCTATCCTATCATTATGTTTCCTATTCTATCCAATCATTATAACGTTTCCTATTCTATCCTATCATTATGTTTCCTATTCTATCCTATCATTATAACGTTTCCTATTCTATCCTATCATTATGTTTCCTATTCTATTCTATCATTATAACATTTCCTATTCTATCCTATCATTATGTTTCCTATAGTATCCTATCATTATGTTTCCTATTCTATCCTATCATTATAACGTTTCCTATTATATCCTATCATTATGTTTCCTATTCTATCATTATAATGTTTCCTATTCTATCCTATCATTATAACGTTTCCTATTCTATCCTATCATTATGTTTCCTATCATTATGTTTCCTATTCTATCCTATCATTATAACGTTTCCTATTCTATCCTATCATTATAGGTTTCCTATTCTATCCTATCATTATACCGTTTCCTATTCTATCCTATCATTATAACTTTTCCTATTCTATCCTATCATTATAACGTTTCCTATCCTAACATTATAATGTTTCCTATTCTATCCTATCATACAGTTGTAATAACACTGATCCTCCCAACGTGTTGTTGATCCAGGAGACCACGGACTACGTGAGGCCCATCGTGTTCACTGTGGCAGTGGCACTGCAGGATCCTCGACCAGGGCCCTGCGCTGGACGACACCTGGCCCACCACCTTCAGGACTGAGGTGAGATACACACATCTGACCACTGACCATCATCACTTCTTATGTAATCACTGATTAGAAATGTCTGGACAGGTAAAACAAAACATTTGCTGGAACCCTTCCGTTCATCTGTCCAATGATCACTTCAAGGAAGCGATGAAGAAAGGAAACATTATAACGTCCTTTGAGCGGGTCACATGACTGCTTGACCTGACCACTAACCTGTCGTCTCCTTGTTTAGCTCTTTGTCTACAGCTTTATGAGTGGTATTGTAGTGATTAAGGGGAACATCCAGGGGCTTGAACCAGTGACACTATGGTTTGCAGGGCAAGCATAGTACTCGCTGTACCATAAAGGTTCAGACCTCTTGGCATAGCCATACTATGATATGGATTGTAACTGAGTATCTCTCGCTCTACTAGCTTCCCTTCTGGAATGGCTGTGATGAGGACGACCGTTGTATACCAGGCCTGTCCTTACAGAGTACAACTGACCTGCTGTCTTGGAGGTGAGCGCACACACACACACACACACACACACACACACACACACACACACACACACACACACACACACACACACACACACACACACACACACACACACACACACACACACACACACACACACACACACACACACACACACACACACACACACACACACACACACACACACACACACACAGATCACAGATCAGAATTGATTGATTTCTCCCCCTCCCCACAGGCAGTTCTGTGGGAATGCAGTCCACTCCAGGGGTGCGATGTGTCGACGTCTGTCCGAAGGAGGGCCGGAGGGGTCAGAGCGAGTGATGGAGGGATCGAGGCGGAGGATGGTGGTGGACGTTCGTCTGGAGAACAGGGGAGAAAACGCCACGGAGCCCGCCTCAACATCACCTACACTCCTAACCTACGATTCTCTAGTCTCATAGTCAAGGTGATGATTCACAGTAGACAGTACATTGGATTTTAAAGACCACTATTCCAGGACCCAAAGACTATTGTGCACAATACAGTACAATAAATGTACTGCAGACACCAGTACTCCAGTATAGCAGACACCAGTATACCAGTACCGCAGACACCAGTATACCAGTACCGCAGACACCAGTACACCAGTACCGCAGACACCAGTACACCAGTACAGCAGACACCAGTACTGCAGACACCAGTACACCAGTACTGCAGACACCAGTACACCAGTACTGCAGACACCAGTACACCAGTACTGCAGACACCAGTACACCAGTACTGCAGACACCAGTACTGCAGACACCAGTACTGCAGACACCAGTACACCAGTACTGCAGACACCAGTACACCAGTACTGCAGACACCAGTACTGCAGACACCAGTACACCAGTACTGCAGACACCAGTACACCAGTACTGCAGACACCAGTATACCAGTACTGCAGACAACAGTATACCAGTACTGCAGACACCAGTACACCAGTACTGCAGACAACAGTACACCAGTACTGCAGACACCAGTACTGCAGAGTCACAGAAACAGTGCTTGGTTAACTGCTCACAGAAGTCAGTGTGAAGATGATTTGGCCAGTCACCTTTAGACAAGTACAGTCTGTCTATTGAAGAACAAGCTTTCCTCAAATACAGTATGGAGTACTACTGCACCTGTTAGAATAGAATATAATTATTCCTGAGGGAATTAGGGCTTGTCTTATGTAGGAGATTGTCTCTGAGTGTGTTTTATCTCTGTTTCCATCTCAGGACAACTCGGATATGAAGATAGAGTGTCGCAGTGAGGACAGACAGAGGCATGAGAAGACCTGCAACGTCAGTGCTCCCTTCATGAGAGCCAAGACGCAGGTGAGTGGGAGTCCCTTTAGTGACACGGGCATTCAAGGTAGACAACACTGACACACAGTTCACCATAATGCACCATACCAGACCGCTCATGACCACAGGGTACCACAGCTGCTCTTAGTGGAGTACTGTAGCATATCATGAACCAGAATAGGAGACCATAACAGTGCTTACCAGAACAGTAAACCAGAACAGTGGACCATTAAAGACCATAGTAAAGTAATACAGACCGTTTGCAAGCGCAGAGTTGATCAAGCTGCACCATGGTTAATCTATATGGGGTTGACAATCAAGTCACTCACCTATCCCACGTATCCAACCCGACCATCTAAGAGTTACGGAAGAGTGTCCTTCCTGCCCCAACTCCCGCCAAGAGGGCTGTCAGCTGTGTGCCCTCCCCACACCAATCTGGTAACCATCTCCACCACTTTAATATTGTCAATATTATGGTGCAACAGTTCTCCTGGGCTTATCAAACACCATAACAAAATGCATTATTGCCCTTTATACATTGAACTACATACACCAAAATCACATAGCCTCTAACTGCCTCACAAATATATACATATCTCATCCGAACAGCCCTGTACAAACAAGTATCCACACTTAACATGTGTCTATGCCCCTAAGCACTGAACATAAGAGTTTGGTTAAAAAACAACACTTATTTGATCATCTCTTTATAGCTTTTTATAGTCTGGTATCCAGAAATAGAACCCCATGGCATGCCAGAGAACATTAACATACATTCAGGCATTAAGTAACCTGGAGTCACCAACAGTAACAGTAACTCAACAGTAATTGCTTTATTTCTAGTAGCACGGAAAGACACTTCAAATGGAGATGTATTCTGTTCCAATTAAATATCTGGATAATCAAATGCATGTATAAATAAAGGTCTCACACACAGCGAGCAAGTAGTGGTCTCAGTTAACCAAACGTTTCATCCACTCCCCAATCCTCCCACCACATTACCCCACCAAGTCATTAGCGCAAATAACGGTCATCTCCTTGACAACAGAATTACTGCAGGATTATTTGCTTCATATTCTCTCCAACAAAAACCCTTCTGAGGGATCTGATCTGGGGCCACGTTGGGGGACCCTTCTGAGGGATCTGATCTGGGACCATGTTGGGGGACCCTTCTGAGGGATCTGATCTGGGGCCACGTTGGGGGACCATTCTGAGGGATCTGATCTGGGACCATGTTGGGGGACCATTCTGAGGGATCTGATCTGGGACCATGTTGGGGGACCCTTCTGAGGGATCTGATTTGGGGCCATGTTGGGGAACCCTTCTGAGGGATCTGATATGGGGCCATGTTGGGGGACCCTTCTGAGGGATCTGATATGGGGCCACGTTGGGGGACCCTTCTGAGGGATCTGATCTGGGGGCATTTTGGGGGACCTTTAAAAAAAAACTAAATAAATTAATCACCCACAGTCATTGTGTTTGAATGGGAGCCAGACAGTCACAAGCCAGATGTTTTCTGTTCTGGTTGGGTCTCTTTAAAGTGTGGTAATGAGTTAAGATTCCCAGTAAACCACCCTAGCTGCAAAGCCAGCCCAGTAAAACCAACAG
Source organism: Oncorhynchus gorbuscha (assembly GCF_021184085.1). NCBI lineage: Eukaryota > Metazoa > Chordata > Actinopteri > Salmoniformes > Salmonidae > Oncorhynchus > Oncorhynchus gorbuscha. The sequence continues at coordinate 8,258,193 of NC_060177.1, forward strand.
TGTTCCCTGTAGAGGCCAGCCCAGTGAAACCAGCAGTGTTCCCTGTAGAGGACAGCCCAGTGAAACCAGCAGTGTTCCCTGTAGAGGCCAGCCCAGTGAAACCAGCAGTGTTCCCTGTAGAGGCCAGCCCAGTGAAACCAACAGTGTTCCCTGTAGAGGACAGCCCAGTGAAACCAGCAGTGTTCCCTGTAGAGGCCAGCCCAGTGAAACCAGCAGTGTTCCCTGTAGAGGCCAGCCCAGTGAAACCAACAGTGTTCCCTGTAGAGGCCAGCCCAGTGAAACCAGCAGTGTTCCCTGTAGAGGCCAGCCCAGTGAAACCAGCAGTGTTCCCTGTAGAGAGTGGGTATAGTATGGTATAAACCAGCAGTGGCTGGAGTTGGCCCAGTGAAACCAGAGTGTTCCCTGTAGCAGAGATGGGTACAGTATGGTATAGTGCTACAGTGGCTGGAGTTGGCCCAGAACAGAGGAGAGTAGCATCAGATAGGTACAGTACAGTATAGTGCTACAGTGGCTGGAGTTGGCCCAGAACAGAGGAGAGTAACATCAGATAGGTACAGTACAGTATAGCTCTACAGTGGCTGGAGTTGGCCCAGAACAGAGGAGAGTAGCATCAGATAGGTACAGTACAGTATAGCTCTACAGTGGCTGGAGTTGGCCCAGAACAGAGGAGAGTAACATCAGATAGGTACAGTACGGTATAGTCTACAGGGTGGCAGTCCCGGGACCCCAAGGTGTTCCCATTAGGCCCAGAACACAGTTGATTCAAATATTCAAAATGTGAATGATAGGATTATTTTCATCAGCTGTATAGTGCTTTGGGGAAAGAAACTAAACATGTCCCCCTTGAGGTCCCCAGGAATCCGTTTGGGAAACACTTTGCTCAGTTGTCTTGAGTTGGCCCAGAGTAAAGGAGAGTACCTAAGGTGTCTTGAGTTGGCCCAGAGTAAAGGAGAGTACCTAAGGTGTCTTGAGTTGGCCCAGAGTAAAGGAGAGTACCTAAATGAGTTGGCCCAGAGTAAAGGAGAGTACCTAAGGTGTCTTGAGTTGGCCCAGAGCAGAGGAGAGTACCTAAGGTGTCTTGAGTTGGCCCAGAGCAGAGGAGAGTACCTAAGGTGTCTTGAGTTGGCCCAGAGTAAAGGAGAGTACCTAAGGTGTCTTGAGTTGGCCCAGAGTAAAGGAGAGTATCTAAGGTGTCTTGAGTTGGCCCAGAGCAGAGGAGAGTACCTAAGGTGTCTTGAGTTGGCCCAGAGCAGAGGAGAGTACCTAAGGTGTCTTGAGTTGGCCCAGAGTAAAGGAGAGTACCTAAGGTGTCTTGAGTTGGCCCAGAGTAAAGGAGAGTACCTAAGGTGTCTTGAGTTGGCCCAGAGCAGAGGAGAGTACCTAAGGTGTCTTGAGTTGGCCCAGAGCAGAGGAGAGTACCTAAGGTGTCTTGAGTTGGCCCAGAGTAAAGGAGAGTACCTAAGGTGTCTTGAGTTGGCCCAGAGTAAAGGAGAGTATCTAAGGTGTCTTGAGTTGGCCCAGAGCAGAGGAGAGTACCTAAGGTGTCTTGAGTTGGCCCAGAGCAGAGGAGAGTACCTAAGGTGTCTTGAGTTGGCCCAGAGTAAAGGAGAGTACCTAAGGTGTCTTGAGTTGGCCCAGAGTAAAGGAGAGTACCTAAGGTGTCTTGAGTTGGCCCAGAGCAGAGGAGAGTACCTAAGGTGTCTTGAGTTGGCCCAGAGCAGAGGAGAGTACCTAAGGTGTCTTGAGTTGGCCCAGAGTAAAGGAGAGTACCTAAGGTGTCTTGAGTTGGCCCAGAGCAGAGGAGAGTACCTAAGGCACTTTCTGGTTTTACATTCTCCACTGTGTCAGGGCTCTGATTGGCCCTAGTGATTACCCACACTGCTTCACTGTGTCAGGGCTCTGATTGGCCCTAGTCATTACCCACACTGCTTCACTGTGTCAGGGCTCTGATTGGCCCTAGTCATTACCCACACCGCTCCACTGTGTCAGGGCTCTGATTGGCCCCAGTCATTACCCACACTGCTTCACTGTGTCAGGGCTCTGATTGGCCCTAGTCATTACCCACACCACTCCACTGTGTCAGGGCTCTGATTGGCCCCAGTCATTACCCACACCACTCCACTGTGTCAGGGCTCTGATTGGCCCCAGTCATTACCCACACCGCTTCACTGTGTCAGGGCTCTGATTGGCCCTAGTCATTACCCACACCACTCCACTGTGTCAGGGCTCTGATTGGCCCCAGTCATTACCCACACCACTCCACTGTGTCAGGGCTCTGATTGGCCCCAGTCATTACCCACACTGCTTCACTGTGATGTCTTCCAAGCCAATACCACTGAAGCCAACCATTAGAGTTATTATTACAGTCAATATCCTCCCCCCATAGGACCTGGCATAAACTGACCCAGTCCTCAGCATTTTGGTCAGGCAGACAAGATGAACATTCCTTTGACATATCTGATGCCTACAGCACAGTGTGTGTTTTTGGTTTCACCAAAAACAGAAGTCCTCACAAGGATATTAAAATAAGAACAATTCAGACAAGTGGGGATATTTCGCCAGGTCCCCACAAGGAAAAAGGCAATTTTAGGCTTAGAGGTTAGGTTTAGGAGTTAGAGGAAAATAGGATTCTAACACATGTGTGTTATAATGTAGAGGTTCTTGTTTGTGTCCATTCAGTATCTGTGTTCTGTCAGAGTTGAGGCATTCTATACAGGCAGGAAGATAGCTGCCCTCATTAGGCATTCCTTCCTGCCCAGCCGGAATGAATCAGGGGTCCATCATGCGATGGAGGACAGTTAACAATGCTCCCGCTCTCCTCCTTTTCTCTCCCCCTCCTTGAATGGGGCCAAGGATTGCAGTTAGTGGGCTGACTATGCACTGCATACTAAATACAGCTGGAATTTAGGCTTGTTTGTGTCTGTTTTTGGGGCGAGAATGTCCTTACTGCCAAGTGTTTCAAGGATTACTTTGGCCGTCTGAACAGGTTAAGTGTCAACACAAATACAAAATCAAATTCTGTTTGTCACATCAAATCAAATGTTATTAGTCACATCTGCCGAATACAACAGGTGTAGACCTTACAGTGAAATGCTTACTTTACGAGCCCCTAAACAACAGCGCAGTTCAAAAAATATATATGGATAAGAATAAGAGATTTTTAAAAAGTAACAAGTAATTTTTTTATTTTATTCAACTAGGCAAGTCAGTTAAGAACAAATTCTTATTTTCAATGATGGCCTAGGAACAGTGGGTTAACTGCCTGTTCAGGAGCAGAATGACAGATTTGTACCTTGTCAGCTCGGCGGATGTGACTAAAGACATTTGATTTGATGATTTGAAGTTGCAACCTTTCAGTTACTAGTCTAACGCTAGTCTAACGCTCTGACCACTAGGCTACCCTGCCGCCCCAATTAAAGAGCATCGGTAAATAATAACAATATATACAGGGGGGTGCCGGTACAGAGTCAATGTGCAGGGGCACCGGTTAGTTGGGGTAGTATGTACATGTAGGTAGAGTTAATTAAAGTGACTATGCATAGATGACAACAGAGAGTGGCAGTGGTGTGGAGGGGGGCACCGGTTAGTTGAGGTAGTATGTACATGTAGGTAGAGTTAATTAAAGTGACTATGCATAGATGACAACAGAGAGTGGCAGTGGTGT
>NC_060177.1:8262356-8347356 GCF_021184085.1 Oncorhynchus gorbuscha
ACACCACTGCCACTCTCTGTTGTCATCTATGCATAGTCACTTTAATTAACTCTACCTACATGTACATACTACCCCAACTACCCCAACATAGTCACTTTAATTAACTCTACCTACATGTACATACTACCCCAACTAACCGTGCCCCCCTCCACACCACTGCCACTCTCTGTTGTCATCTATGCATAGTCACTTTACTTAACTCTACCTACATGTACATACTACCCCAACTAACCGGTGCCCCTGCACATTGACTCTGTACCGGCACCCCCCTGTATATATTGTTATTATTTACCGATGCTCTTTAATTGGGGCGGCAGGGTAGCCTAGTGGTCAGAGCGTTAGACTAGCGTTAGACTAGTAACTGGAAGGTTGCAACTTCAAATCATCAAATCAAATGTCTTTAGTCACATCCGCCGAGCTGACAAGGTACAAATCTGTCATTCTGCCCCTGAACAGGCAGTTAACCCACTGTTCCTAGGCCATCATTGAAAATAAGAATTTGTTCTTAACTGACTTGCCTAGTTGAATAAAATAAAAAAATTACTTGTTACTTTTTAAAAATCTCTTATTCTTATCCATATATATTTTTTGAACTGCACTGTTGTTTAGGGGCTCGTAAAGTAAGCATTTCACTGTAAGGTCTACACCTGTTGTATTCGGCAGATGTGACTAATAACATTTGATTTGATGTGACAAACAGAATTTGATTTTGTATTTGTGTTGACACTTAACCTGTTCAGACGGCCAAATTAATCCTTGAAACACTTGGCAGTAAGGACATTCTCGCCCCAAAAACAGACACAAACAAGCCTAAATTCCAGCTGTATTTAGTATGCAGTGCATAGTCAGCCCACTAACTGCAATCCTTGGCCCCATTCAAGGAGGGGGAGAGAAAAGGAGGAGAGGCGGGGAGCATTGTTAACTGTCCTCCATCGCATGATGGACCCCTGATTCATTCCGGCTGGGCAGGAAGGAATGCCTAATGAGGGCAGCTATCTTCCTGCCTGTATAGAATGCCTCAACTCTGACAGAACACAGATACTGAATGGACACAAACAAGAACCTCTACATTATAACACACATGTGTTAGAATCCTATTTTCCTCTAACTCCTAAACCTAACCTCTAAGCCTAAAATTGCCTTTTTCCTTGTGGGGACCTGGCGAAATATCCCCACTTGTCTGAATTGTTCTTATTTTAATATCCTTGTGAGGACTTCTGTTTTTGGTGAAACCAAAAACACACTGTGCTGTAGGCATCAGATATGTCAAAGGAATGTTCATCTTGTCTGCCTGACCAAAATGCTGAGGACTGGGTCAGTTTATGCCAGGTCCTATGGGGGGAGGATATTAACTGTAATAATAACTCTAATGGTTGGCTTCAGCGGTATTGGCTTGGAAGACATCACAGTGAAGCAGTGTGGGTAATGACTGGGGCCAATCAGAGCCCTGACACAGTGGAGCGGTGTGGGTAATGACTGGGGCCAATCAGAGCCCTGACACAGTGGAGTGGTGTGGGTAATGACTAGGGCCAATCAGAGCCCTGACACAGTGGAGCGGTGTGGGTAATGACTGGGGCCAATCAGAGCCCTGACACAGTGGAGTGGTGTGGGTAATGACTGGGGCCAATCAGAGCCCTGACACAGTGGAGTGGTGTGGGTAATGACTAGGGCCAATCAGAGCCCTGACACAGTGGAGTGGTGTGGGTAATGACTGGGGCCAATCAGAGCCCTGACACAGTGGAGTGGTGTGGGTAATGACTAGGGCCAATCAGAGCCCTGACACAGTGGAGCGGTGTGGGTAATGACTAGGGCCAATCAGAGCCCTGACACAGTGAAGCAGTGTGGGTAATGACTAGGGCCAATCAGAGCCCTGACACAGTGGAGAATGCCAGTGTGGGTAATGACTAGGGCCAATCAGAGCCCTGACACAGTGGAGGCCCTGACACAGTGGGGCCAATCAGAGCCCTGACACAGTGGACTCTGTGGGTAATGACTAGGGCCAATCAGAGCCCTGACACAGTGGAGTGGTGTGGGTAATGACTGGGGCCAATCAGAGCCCTGACACAGTGGAGTGGTGTGGGTAATGACTAGGGCCAATCAGAGCCCTGACACAGTGAAGCGGTGTGGGTAATGACTGGGGCCAATCAGACACCTTAGGTACTCAATCAGAGCCCTGACACAGTGACTCTGGGCCAACTCAAGACACAGTGGAGTAGGTACTCTGGGGCCAATCAGAGCTGACACTGCTCTGGGCCAACTCAAGACACCTTAGGTACTCTCCTCTGCTCTGGGCCAACTCAAGACACCTTAGGTACTCTCCCCTGACACAGTGAAGCTCTGGGCAATCAACTCAAGACACCTTAGGTACTCTCCTCTGCTCTGGGCCAACTCAAGACACCTTAGGTACTCTCCTTTGCTCTGGGCCAACTCAAGACACCTTAGGTACTCTCCTCTGCTCTGGGCCAACTCAAGACACCTTAGGTACTCTCCTTGCTCTGGGCCAACTCAAGACACCTTAGGTACTCTCCTTTACTCTGGGCCAACTCAAGACACCTTAGGTACTCTCCTCTGCTCTGGGCCAACTCAAGACACCTTAGGTACTCTCCTCTGCTCTGGGCCAACTCAAGACACCTTAGGTACTCTCCTTTACTCTGGGCCAACTCAAGACACCTTAGGTACTCTCCTTTACTCTGGGCCAACTCAAGACACCTTAGGTACTCTCCTTTACTCTGGGCCAACTCAAGACACCTTAGGTACTCTCCTTTACTCTGGGCCAACTCAAGACAACTGAGCAAAGTGTTTCCCAAACGGATTCCTGGGGACCTCAAGGGGGACATGTTTAGTTTCTTTCCCCAAAGCACTACACAGCTGATGAAAATAATCAACTCATCATTCACATTTTGAATATTTGAATCAACTGTGTAGTGCTTTGGGGAAAAAACTAATGGGAACACCTTGGGGTCCCCGGGACTGAGTTTGGGAAACCCTGCAATAGCACTATACCGTACTGTACCTATCTGATGTTACTCTCCTCTGTTCTGGGCCAACTCCAGCCACTGTAGAGCTATACTGTACTGTACCTATCTGATGCTACTCTCCTCTGTTCTGGGCCAACTCCAGCCACTGTTCTGGTACCTATCTGCCAACTCCAGCCACTGTAGAGCTATACTGTACTGTACCTATCTGATGTTACTCTCCTCTGTTCTGGGCCAACTCCAGCCACTGTAGAGCTATACTGTACTGTACCTATCTGATGTTACTCTCCTCTGTTCTGGGCCAACTCCAGCCACTGTAGAGCTATACTGTACTGTACCTATCTGATGCTACTCTCCTCTGTTCTGGGCCAACTCCAGCCACTGTAGCACTATACTGTACTGTACCTATCTGATGCTACTCTCCTCTGTTATGGGCCAACTCCAGCCACTGTAGCACTATACCATACTATACCCACTCTCTACAGGGAACACTGCTGGTTTCACTGGGCTGGCCTCTACAGGGAACACTGCTGGTTTCACTGGGCTGTCCTCTACAGGGAACACTGCTGGTTTCACTGGGCTGGCCTCTACAGGGAACACTGTTGGTTTCACTGGGCTGGCCTCTACAGGGAACACTGCTGGTTTCACTGGGCTGGCCTCTACAGGGAACACTGCTGGTTTCACTGGGCTGTCCTCTACAGGGAACACTGCTGGTTTCACTGGGCTGGCCTCTACAGGGAACACTGCACTGGGCTGGCCTCTACAGGGACACTGGGTTTCACTGGCCTCTAGGGAACACTGCTGGTTTCACTGGGCTGTCCTCTACAGGGAACACTGCTGGTTTCACTTTCACTGGGCTGGCCTCTACAGGGAACACTGCTGGTTTCACTGGGCTGTCCTCTACAGGGAACACTGCTGGTTTCACTGGGCTGGCCTCTACAGGGAACACTGTTGGTTTTACTGGGCTGGCTTTGCAGCTAGGGTGGTTTACTGGGAATCTTAACTCATTACCACACTTTAAAGAGACCCAACCAGAACAGAAAACATCTGGCTTGTGACTGTCTGGCTCCCATTCAAACACAATGACTGTGGGTGATTAATTTATTTAGTTTTTTTTTAAAGGTCCCCCAAAATGCCCCCAGATCAGATCCCTCAGAAGGGTCCCCCAACGTGGCCCCATATCAGATCCCTCAGAAGGGTCCCCCAACATGGCCCCATATCAGATCCCTCAGAAGGGTTCCCCAACATGGCCCCAAATCAGATCCCTCAGAAGGGTCCCCCAACATGGTCCCAGATCAGATCCCTCAGAATGGTCCCCCAACGTGGCCCCAGATCAGATCCCAAGGGTTCCCCATCCCCAAATCAGATCCCTCAGAAGGGTCCCCCAACATGGTCCCAGATCAGATCCCCAGAATCCCCCAACATGGTCCCAGATCAGATCCCTCAGAATGGTCCCCCAACAGATCAGATCCCTCAGGGTCCCCCAACGTGGCCCCAGATCAGATCCCTCAGAAGGGTCCCCCAACATGGTCCCAGATCAGATCCCTCAGAAGGGTCAGATCCCTCAGAAGGGTTTTTGTTGGAGAGAATATGAAGCAAATAATCCTGCAGTAATTCTGTTGTCAAGGAGATGACCGTTATTTGCGCTAATGACTTGGTGGGGTAATGTGGTGGGAGGATTGGGGAGTGGATGAAACGTTTGGTTAACTGAGACCACTACTTGCTCGCTGTGTGTGAGACCTTTATTTATACATGCATTTGATTATCCAGATATTTAATTGGAACAGAATACATCTCCATTTGAAGTGTCTTTCCGTGCTACTAGAAATAAAGCAATTACTGTTGAGTTACTGTTACTGTTGGTGACTCCAGGTTACTTAATGCCTGAATGTATGTTAATGTTCTCTGGCATGCCATGGGGTTCTATTTCTGGATACCAGACTATAAAAAGCTATAAAGAGATGATCAAATAAGTGTTGTTTTTTAACCAAACTCTTATGTTCAGTGCTTAGGGGCATAGACACATGTTAAGTGTGGATACTTGTTTGTACAGGGCTGTTCGGATGAGATATGTATATATTTGTGAGGCAGTTAGAGGCTATGTGATTTTGGTGTATGTAGTTCAATGTATAAAGGGCAATAATGCATTTTGTTATGGTGTTTGATAAGCCCAGGAGAACTGTTGCACCATAATATTGACAATATTAAAGTGGTGGAGATGGTTACCAGATTGGTGTGGGGAGGGCACACAGCTGACAGCCCTCTTGGCGGGAGTTGGGGCAGGAAGGACACTCTTCCGTAACTCTTAGATGGTCGGGTTGGATACGTGGGATAGGTGGGTGACTTGATTGTCAACCCCATATAGATTAACCATGGTGCAGCTTGATCAACTCTGCGCTTGCAAACGGTCTGTATTACTTTACTATGGTCTTTAATGGTCCACTGTTCTGGTTTACTGTTCTGGTAAGCACTGTTATGGTCTCCTATTCTGGTCCATGATATGCTACAGTACTCCACTAAGAGCAGCTGTGGTACCCTGTGGTCATGAGCGGTCTGGTATGGTGCATTATGGTGAACTGTGTGTCAGTGTTGTCTACCTTGAATGCCAGTGTCACTAAAGGGACTCCCACTCACCTGCGTCTTGGCTCTCATGAAGGGAGCACTGACGTTGCAGGTCTTCTCATGCCTCTGTCTGTCCTCACTGCGACACTCTATCTTCATATCCGAGTTGTCCTGAGATGGAAACAGAGATAAAACACACTCAGAGACAATCTCCTACATAAGACAAGCCCTAATTCCCTCAGGAATAATTATATTCTATTCTAACAGGTGCAGTAGTACTCCATACTGCATTTGAGGAAAGCTTGTTCTTCAATAGACAGACTGTACTTGTCTAAAGGTGACTGGCCAAATCATCTTCACACTGACTTCTGTGAGCAGTTAACCAAGCACTGTTTCTGTGACTCTGCAGTACTGGTGTCTGCAGTACTGGTGTACTGTTGTCTGCAGTACTGGTGTACTGGTGTCTGCAGTACTGGTATACTGTTGTCTGCAGTACTGGTATACTGGTGTCTGCAGTACTGGTGTACTGGTGTCTGCAGTACTGGTGTACTGGTGTCTGCAGTACTGGTGTCTGCAGTACTGGTGTACTGGTGTCTGCAGTACTGGTGTACTGGTGTCTGCAGTACTGGTGTCTGCAGTACTGGTGTACTGGTGTCTGCAGTACTGGTGTACTGGTGTCTGCAGTACTGGTGTACTGGTGTCTGCAGTACTGGTGTACTGGTGTCTGCAGTACTGGTGTCTGCTGTACTGGTGTACTGGTGTCTGCGGTACTGGTGTACTGGTGTCTGCGGTACTGGTATACTGGTGTCTGCGGTACTGGTATACTGGTGTCTACTATACTGGAGTACTGGTGTCTGCAGTACATTTATTGTACTGTATTGTGCACAATAGTCTTTGGGTCCTGGAATAGTGGTCTTTAAAATCCAATGTACTGTCTACTGTGAATCATCACCTTGACTATGAGACTAGAGAATCGTAGGTTAGGAGTGTAGGTGATGTTGAGGCGGGCTCCGTAGGCGTTTTCTCCCCTGTTCTCCAGACGAACGTCCACCACCATCCTCCGCCTCGATCCCTCCATCACTCGCTCTGACCCCTCCGGCCCTCCTTCGGACAGACGTCGACACATCGCACCCCTGGAGTGGACTGCATTCCCACAGAACTGCCTGTGGGGGGAGGGGGAGAAATCAATCAATTCTGATCTGTGTGTGTGTGTGTGTGTGTGTGTGTGTGTGTGTGTGTGTGTGTGTGTGTGTGTGTGTGTGTGTGTGTGTGTGTGTGTGTGTGTGTGTGTGTGTGTGTGTGTGTGTGTGCGTGTGTGTGTGTGTGTGTGTGTGTGTGTGTGTGTGTGTGTGCGCTCACCTCCAAGACAGCAGGTCAGTTGTACTCTGTAAGGACAGGCCTGGTATACAACGGTCGTCCTCATCACAGCCATTCCAGAAGGGAAGCTAGTAGAGCGAGAGATACTCAGTTACAATCCATATCATAGTATGGCTATGCCAAGAGGTCTGAACCTTTATGGTACAGCGAGTACTATGCTTGCCCTGCAAACCATAGTGTCACTGGTTCAAGCCCCTGGATGTTCCCCTTAATCACTACAATACCACTCATAAAGCTGTAGACAAAGAGCTAAACAAGGAGACGACAGGTTAGTGGTCAGGTCAAGCAGTCATGTGACCCGCTCAAAGCGTTTCCTTTCTTCATCGCTTCCTTGAAGTGATCATTGGACAGATGAACGGAAGGGTTCCAGCAAATGTTTTGTTTTACCTGTCCAGACATTTCTAATCAGTGATTACATAAGAAGTGATGATGGTCAGTGGTCAGATGTGTGTATCTCACCTCAGTCCTGAAGGTGGTGGGCCAGGTGTCGTCCAGCGCAGGGCCCTGGTCGAGATCCTGCAGTGCCACTGCCACAGTGAACACGATGGGCCTCACGTAGTCCGTGGTCTCCTGGATCAACAACACGTTGGGAGGATCAGTGTTATTACAACTGTATGATAGGATAGAATAGGAAACATTATAATGTTAGGATAGGAAACGTTATAATGATAGGATAGAATAGGAAAAGTTATAATGATAGGATAGAATAGGAAACGGTATAATGATAGGATAGAATAGGAAACCTAATGATAGGATAGAATAGGAAACGTTATAATGATAGGATAGAATAGGAAAAGTAGATAGGATAGAATAGGAAACGTTATAATGATAGGATAGAATAGGAAACGTTATAATGATAGGATAGGAAACATAATGATAGGATATAATAGGAAACGTTATAATGATAGGATAGAATAGGAAACATAATGATAGGATAGAATAGGAAACGTTATAATGATAGGATAGAATAGGAAACATAATGATAGGATAGAATAGGAAACATAATGATAGGATAGAATAGGAAACGTTATAATGATAGGATAGAATAGGAAACATAATGATAGGATAGAATAGGAAACGTTATAATGATTGGATAGAATAGGAAACATAATGATAGGATAGAATAGGAAACATAATGATAGGATAGAATAGGAAACGTTATAATGATAGGATAGAATAGGAAACATAATGATAGGATAGAATAGGAAACATAATGATAGGATACTATAGGAAACATAATGATAGGATAGAATAGGAAATGTTATAATGATAGAATAGAATAGGAAACATAATGATAGGATAGAATAGGAAACGTTATAATGATAGGATAGAATAGGAAACATAATGATAGGATAGAATAGGAAACGTTATAATGATAGGATAGAATAGGAAACATAATGATAGGATAGAATAGGAAACATAATGATAGGATAGAATAGGAAACATAATGATAGGATAGAATAGGAAACGTTATAATGATAGGATAGAATAGGAAACGTTATAATGATAGGATAGAATAGGAAACAAATGATAGGATAGAATAGGAAACATAATGATAGGATAGAATAGGAAACATAATGTTATAATGATAGGATAGAATAGGAAACATAATGATAGGATAGAATAGGAAACATAATGATAGGATAGAATAGGAAACGTTATAATGATAGGATAGAATAGGAAACGTTATAATGATTGGATAGAATAGGAAACATAATGATAGGATAGAATAGGAAACATAATGATAGGATATAAAACATAATGATAGGATAGAATAGGAAACGTTATAATGATAGGATAGAATAGGAAACGTTATAATGATAGGATAGAATAGGAAACGTTATAATGATAGGATAGAATAGGAAACATAATGATAGGATAGAATAGGAAACATAATATAATGATAGGATAGAATAGGAAACGTTATAATGATAGGATAGAATAGGAAACGTTATAATGATAGGATAGAATAGGAAACATAATGATAGGATAGAATAGGAAACATAATGATAGGATAGAATAGGAAACATAATGATAGGATAGAATAGGAAACATAATGATAGGATAGAATAGGAAACATAATGATAGGATAGAATAGGAAACGTTATAATGATAGGATAGAATAGGAAACGTTATAATGATAGGATAGAATAGGAAACATAATGATAGGATAGAATAGGAAACATAATGATAGGATAGAATAGGAAACATTATAATGATAGGATAGAATAGGAAACGTTATAATGATAGGATAGAATAGGAAACGTTATAATGATAGGATAGAATAGGAAACGTTATAATGATAGGATAGAATAGGAAACGTTATAATGATAGGATAGAATAGGAAACGTTATAATGATAGAATAGGAAACGTAGATAGGAATAGGAAACATAATGATAGGATAGAATAGGAAACGTTATAATGATAGGATAGAATAGGAAACGTTATAATGATAGGATAGAATAGGAAACATAATGATAGGATAGAATAGGAAACATAATGATAGGATAGAATAGGAAACATAATGATAGGATAGAATAGGAAACATAATGATAGGATAGAATAGGAAACATAATGATAGGATAGAATAGGAAACATAATGATAGGATAGAATAGGAAACGTTATAATGATAGGATAGAATAGAAACGTATAATGATAGGATAGAATAGGAAACGTTATAATGATAGGATAGAATAGGAAACGTTATAATGATAGGATAGAATAGGAAACATAATGATAGGATAGAATAGGAAACATAATGATAGGATAGAATAGGAAACGTTATAATGATAGGATAGAATAGGAAATAGTTATAATGATAGGATAGAATAGGAAACATAATGATAGGATAGAATAGGAAACGTTATAATGATAGGATAGAATAGGAAACGTTATAATGATACGATAGAATAGGAAACGTTATAATGATTGGATAGAATAGGAAACATAATGATAGGATAGAATAGGAAACGTTATAATGATAGGATAGAATAGGAAACGTTATAATGATACGATAGAATAGGAAACGTTATAATGATAGGATAGAATAGGAAACATAATGATAGGATAGAATAGGAAACGTTATAATGATAGGATAGAATAGGAAACATAATGATAGGATAGAATAGGAAACATAATGATAGGATAGAATAGGAAACATAATGATAGGATAGAATAGGAAACGTTATAATGATAGGATAGAATAGGAAACATAATGATAGGATAGAATAGGAAACATAATGATAGGATAGAATAGGAAACATAATGATAGGATAGAATAGGAAACATAATGATAGGATAGAATAGGAAACGTTATAATGATAGGATAGAATAGGAAACGTTATAATGATAGGATAGAATAGGAAACGTTATAATGATAGGATAGAATAGGAAACATAATGATAGGATATAAAACGTGATAGGATAGAATAGGAAACGTTATAATGATAGGATAGAATAGGAAACGTTATAATGATAGGATAGAATAGGAAACGTTATAATGATAGGATAGAATAGGAAACGTTATAATGATAGGATAGAATAGGAAACGTTATAATGATAGGATAGAATAGGAAACGTTATAATGATAGGATAGAATAGGAAACGTTATAATGATAGGATAGAATAGGAAACGTTATAATGATAGGATAGAATAGGAAACGTTATAATGATAGGATAGAATAGGAAACGTTATAATGATACGATAGAATAGGAAACGTTATAATGATACGATAGAATAGGAAACATAATGATAGGATAGAATAGGAAACGTTATAATGATAGGATAGAATAGGAAACATAATGATAGGATAGAATAGGAAACATAATGATAGGATAGAATAGGAAACATAATGATAGGATAGAATAGGAAACATAATGATAGGATAGAATAGGAAACATAATGATAGGATAGAATAGGAAATGTTATAATGATAGGATAGAATAGGAAACAGTATAATGATAGGATAGAATAGGAAACGTTATAATGATAGGATAGAATAGGACACTTTATAGGATAGAATAGGAAACGTTATAATGATAGGATAGAATAGGAACGTTATAATGATAGGATAGAATAGGAAACGTTATAATGATAGGATAGAATAGGAAACATAATGATAGGATAGAATAGGAAACATAATGATAGGATAGAATAGGAAACGTTATAATGATAGGATAGAATAGGAAACGTTATAATGATAGGATAGAATAGGAAACATAATGATAGGATAGAATAGGAAACATAATGATAGGATAGAATAGGAAACGTTATAATGATAGGATAGAATAGGAAACATCATAATAGGATAGAATAGGAAACATAATGATAGGATAGAATAGGAAACGTTATAATGATAGGATAGAATAGGAAACATAATGATAGGATAGAATAGGAAACATAATGATAGGATAGAATAGGAAACATAATGATAGGATAGAATAGGAAACATAATGATAGGATAGAATAGGAAACATAATGATAGGATAGAATAGGAAACATAATGATAGGATAGAATAGGAAACATAATGATAGGATAGAATAGGAAACGTTATAATGATAGGATAGAATAGGACACTTTATAAGGATAGAATAGGAAACGTTATAATGATAGGATAGAATAGGAAACATAATGATAGGATAGAATAGGAAACATTATAATGATAGGATAGAATAGGAAACATAATGATAGGATAGAATAGGAAACGTTATAATGATAGGATAGAATAGGAAACATAATGATAGGATAGAATAGGAAACGTTATAATGATAGGATAGAATAGGAAACATAATGATAGGATAGAATAGGAAACATAAATAGGATAGAATAGGAAACATAATGATAGGATAGAATAGGAAACGTTATAATGATAGGATAGAATAGGAAACATAATGATAGGATAGAATAGGAAACATAATGATAGGATAGAATAGGAAACATAATGATAGGATAGAATAGGAAACGTTATAATGATAGGATAGAATAGGAAACATAATGATAGGATAGAATAGGAAACATTATAATGATAGGATAGAATAGGAAACATAATGATAGGATAGAATAGGAAACGTTACAATGATAGGATTAAACCAGAGACATGTATTTAGATTGTCAGGACATTGAGGTTTCTGCATTATGAATTGACCATTTTACACCCCCCCATTAACATTACATAGGGGAATATTTCAATATTGGTATGCTGAATGTCTGGATGTCTAGAATTATAATATTTACAATTATAAAAGTTGTCCCAATTATCTAAATACATGGCTCTGGATAATACCATCTCAAGTCTCTATGTTACCTTCTGATTGGCTGTATGTAAATGTAGTCATATTGCTTCCACCTATCCAATAATCTCAGATCTCCCTGATAGGTTAGAGTCTAGATGTTGATTTGGAATTCAGCTAGAGTTCAGTCAGTGCTCACCATGACATGGAAGTAGATGTGTTGACAGGTCTCCTCTCCAGAAAGCAGGGTCAGGTTTTGAAACAGCAGTTTATCAGGGTCGTCCATTATGGCTCTGGGGTTGAATCGGCGCTCCCCAATGGTGGTGTTGTAAGTGATAGCTAGAGAGATGAAGAAAGAGGGAGCATAAATGTTGGAAACATGTTCTATACATCAATACATTATTTTCTATAAAGTAATGACCAGAAGCAGCACAGATTACATTACAAAAAAGAAACTTGGACAAAATACAAGAGCCACCGTCAAGGAACTGAAACAACGTCTCAGTCGAGGACATTTGAATGAGTGACTACTGCGGAGTTGAGAGAGTTGACTAGACCTCTTGAGCCATATGGCTTTGGAAGTGATTCATTTCCAACCCACACTGTTTAAGAGGCACGTTATTTATTACACTGCTTTAATAGCTTGGGGAAAATACCATAAAATGCAGAGCTCATGCACATTACCCTACTGAGCATGCCAACTGGAGAGTACACTGGTCTCCCATACCTCATACCTACTCTCTCCATTATACCATGACATTGTTGAATGCTCCTTTCTGATTGGCTTGAAAGGCATTCTAGAGTGTGCATTATTTCCCTATAACGTATGGTATATTTGCACGGTAGAATTCAATGGCTATAGTTCATTCTTACATGTTCTATATTTGAGCTGCTTTTTAAGCAAAAGTTCAATTGAAAACATTGCCATTGTTGAATTCCATTTTCATATGGCAAGCCAGAACTGATGGTTTGGTTAGCTAAACTAGCAAGTCTGATTGTTTGGTTACCACAGCAACTACTGTATCTATTAAAGTTGATAGCTACTTCAGTTCATGTTGAACACATGCTCTTTCCATTTCCATCAGATGCTGCTTAAAGTTGAAAGCATGTTACCTTAAGCACATTTGTAGATATCTCTTTTCTCAAAGTTTAGTCTTCCTTGTACAGTTGACAACAACAGATTTGCAGCCCCAGCAGCAGCTGCAGCACATCTGACAGATGTTACTAGACCAGACATGATGATGAGGGGAAATCAAATCAATGTGTTCCCACTGTTCAGTGTCCCCTAAATGTCCAACCGTCCCGGCGGAGGACAAGATAACTTTCTGAGGCTTCTTCCTATTAGTTTGGCCCATCTAACATATGTGACAAAGATGGCTGGGAGGTTGGGAGGTTAACCAGAAACATCTACGCCTCAATGCCTCCTTAGCCTGCCTCCTTAGCCTGCCTCCTTAGCCTGCCTCCTTAGCCTGCCTCCTTAACCTGCCTCCTTAGCCTGCCTCCTATAGTCCCACACAAGGGGGAAAACCTGAGCCAACAGGCCTCAACCTTTAAAACAAATTGTGACCAGAGATACCTTGTATCAGAGCACGGGTGGGTCACTGTCGGTGATTCAACACCTCATAGCCACGGCAACCGAAACGGTCTCCAGGGAGATTCAGAAGTGTGGGGTAGCCATGTCGGGTTATCCACAGCCTGACAACCATCAGCCTGATTATATTGCCACCATAGAAATTCAATGAGTAGAGTGGACAGAATGCATACTATTCGGAGGGCAATTTACATACAGTATGCTACTTAACAGTCAGAGGCTAGGATAATCCAGACCAGTTCTCATCAGATGTAGCAGTTGGCGTAGCATGTCCATAACCGCTCTGTAGCCTGCAGCGTATGTGTTTGGCAGATAGAATGATATCCTAAACTGTCACTGATAGCGAGGAAACATTTTCCTGTGGCTCTGCTCCAGGGCAAGAAGCCATCACCCTTTCACTTAGTGAGCCAACAACAGAGCGGTCTAACTGACTCAACAACAACCAAGCAGAGACATTGAGCAATACACGTTTGGATCATGATTACAACTATGAGTCTCTGAACTGCAATACTTCTAGTGCTGACTTGATCCTTAGCCAATGTGTAGGCTTGGAAAGGCTAAGCTTTGCTCTAAACATAGAACAGTCTTGGAAAGCTTTGCTCTAAACATAGAACAGTCTTGGAAAGGCTAAGCTTTGCTCTAAACATAGAACAGTCTTGGAAAGCTTTGCTCTAAACATAGAACAGTCTTGGAAAGCTAAGCTTTGCTCTAAACATAGAACAGTCTTGGAAAGGCTAAGCTTTGCTCTAAACATAGAACAGTCTTGGAAAGCTTTGCTCTAAACATAGAACAGTCTTGGAAAGGCTAAGCTTTGCTCTAAACATAGAACAGTAGGAAATCAACAGTAGAGTTAATCAAGATGTCAGTTTTGCCTGAAAGACAATGAGGTCCTCTGCTGACTGTACAGTGAACGTACAACAGTGAATAAACTTCTTCCTGAATATAAACAAGGCTTTGTGGCTCCACTGGGATATTACATCCATTAAGATGAATCCAGTTTTATTTGTTTAGTTCTCATCCCCATAAAAGCAGTAAGCAGTGGGCGGCTTAAACAGAACCCATATTATGAGAAGTGCAGAGAAAGAGTTCAGCAACATCAGCAATATCTCAAGGTAGTTGGAGTCAATCTCACATCTCTTGCACTGAAGTTATAATCAGTAGAAGGATGCAGGCTACATTATAGTCTATAACGTGACTCACTGTAGTTATAATCAGTAGAAGGATGCAGGCTACATTATAGTCTATAACGTGACTTAATTGGTCATTTTTGAACACTCACCCACTTCCTGTGTAGGAGGTATGGCTGTCCGGGCGGTGACGTTTAGACACACTATGGCTGACATGCAGGTCACGTCCTTGCCTCCCCTCTCACAGTCCTTCACAAAGACGTTGATCTTGCTGGGTTCAAACCTGATGTTGGCGTGAATTCGGACGACACTGCGAGACCTGCAGATTAACCATACAGAGTTATGATCATAAATGTGGTTATTATATGCTCCACATACATACAGTACCATAGAAACAGTAGAACACTTGTTAATATCTAAGAGGAACAGTAGAACACATGTTAATATCTAAGTGACCTACCAGAGGAACAGTAGAACACGTGTTAATATCTAAGAGGAACAGTAGAACACATGTTAATATCTAAGTGACCTACCAGAGGAACAGTAGAACACGTGTTAATATCTAAGTGACCTACCAGAGGAACAGTAGAACACTTGTTAATATCTAAGTGACCTACCAGAGGAACAGTAGAACACTTGTTAATATCTAAGTGACCTACCAGAGGAACAGTGAACACTTGTTAATATCTAAGTGACCTACCAGAGGAACAGTAGAACACTGTTAATATCTAAGTGACCTACCAGAGGAACAGTAGAACACTTGTTAATATCTAAGTGACCTACCAGAGGAACAGTAGAACACTTGTAAGTGACCTACCAGAGGAACAGTAGAACACTTGTTAATATCTAAGTGACCTACCAGAGGAACAGTAGAACACTTGTTAATATCTAAGTGACCTACCAGAGGAACAGTAGAACACGTGTTAATATCTAAGTGACCTACCAGAGGAACAGTAGAACACGTGTTAATATCTAAGTGACCTACCAGAGGAACAGTAGAACACGTGTTAATATCTAAGTGACCTACCAGAGGAACAGTAGAACACGTGTTAATATCTAAGTGACCTACCAGAGGAACAGTAGAACACGTGTTAATATCTAAGTGACCTACCAGAGGAACAGTAGAACACGTGTTAATATCTAGAGGAACAGTAGAACACGTGTTAATATCTAAGTGACCTACCAGAGGAACAGTAGAACACTTGTTAATATCTAAGTGACCTACCAGAGGAACAGTAGAACACTTGTTAATATCTAAGTGACCTACCAGAGGAACAGTAGAACACTTGTTAATATCTAAGTGACCTACCAGGGGAACAGTAGAACACTTGTTAATATCTACGTGACCTACCATAGAAGCACGGCCGCCCCCAGGGATCCCACGGCCAAGTCCACCAGGCCATCCTCATTCATGTCCATACTGCCATGGATACTACGGCCAAAGTAGCGCAGGCCACTAGCGATGTCTAACGCAGCTATCCTCTGTTTGTATTTCCTCAGAATCCTGTTGCGTTGGCTGAAGAAGACGTAGATAGCTCCTCTGTGGTCATCCTCCAGAGGAGCCCCCACCACCACGTCGTTGAAGCCGTCCCCGTTCAGGTCAGGGACCGGGGCCAGCGAGGAGCCGAACCGAGCGTTCTGACCATGGTCCTGGATCTCCAACGCTCCCTCCAGGACGAAACGATTCTGAAGAAGGAAATAGGATGTCATTTTGGAATAGTTCTGATACATGGGATAGAGGGTACTGTAGTACTGTAGTACTGTAGGTAAAGGTTGTGTCATGTGCATGTATATTCAATTATGTATTTGCCAATGTTTCCCCTATTGGTTGGTAGGATTCTCTTTGTTACTCTGTACTTAAAGAGTCTGGTTGAAAAACCTTGAAAAACATATGCACAAGCAGAATCCATCAACAACAGACATAGTGACTGAGGAAATGGAGTTACAGATTTTCTCAATTGCTAAAACACTAAAACCCATTGGCTGAACAAAGTTCTCAGTTGCCTGGACTCATTTAGCTAATTATGCAGTCTGTTGTTAATACCTTAAACCATTTCACATGGTAAAACACAATTTGCAGATCTCACTTAGACCTTTCAGCAAAACTCTAAACATATCTCATTCTCAAAACACATTCTGCACTCTAATGCACATGTCATCCATACTGGTAAACACAAGTGGCAACAATCAAATACAAATAGAGAACATATGCCATTGATTAAACACAACCACTCAAAATAGATTTAACCTGTTTCAAATGATGCGACACAACCAATATAAGCCAGTTCAGAGAGCAAACAGGTTGTTGAAGGTGGGAAGGAGAAGTCTGAGAATGGATAGAATAAACAATGTACGAGGACGAGTGCGTATTCAAGGTGGGCGATGAGGAGGAAGAGGAGGAGTAGGGCAAGAAACAGGAGGAAGACAAAGAGTGGAAATAGCTGATGAAATTCGAGCAACATTGATCACATGTTTACTGCTTGTGATTTTTGTCCCTTTTAGTATTGTATACTGTAGTACAGTGCATTGTAGGCTGTATACTGTACAATGGACAAATTGTATGGCCCTGAACATTGTGCTTTACATTTATTAACAGTACTGACTGCTCAATAGATTTTGACTGGTTGCAGGTTCATATCAACAAAGAACAAGAATTACAGTATTACAGTATCACAGTATTACAGTATCACAGAGTCAAAGGACAAGTTTGTGAGATGCAGGGTACAGTACTGTAAAAATAGGGGTACAAGGAGAACAGAAAACTAAATTGCAAAGAGCAAAGCAGAGTAGTAATTTCTGATCAATTTTGAGCTACTATGATAGAACATGTTTTCGTTCATCAAAAGACAATGACGGAAAAATGTGAATATATTTTTAGATTAAAAATGTACTTCTCCCTGAGAATTGTATGTTTTGAACAATGTGTTTTCTATTTTTCGGTGTATTGTTTACTGACTGCTTGAGAGAGTATATAATTTTGATCACTTTGTTTATGATTTGAGAGCAGTGTTTGATTTGAACACAGGTAAAACTGTTTTGAGGCGAATGTTTCATTTTGCGAGAGGAGTCAGAGGTTATGTAAATAGTGCTTTAAGATGAGGTTTTGTGTTTAATGTTTTCTGGAAATGGAGCAAGGTTTCAGAAATTGTGTTTTAGCAATTGAGAAAAACTGTAAGTTCTAAATCTGTTATCTCCTGTGCTGCGGCCGGGTAGCCCCACCCCACAGGCTTCTGGGATATCTCAGTCATCCATCGATGATCTTCTTCAAATGGACAGTCCTCCATTTATTTACACAGCTCATAATGAGACATAGAGACATTGTTGTCTTTAACTTTCCCCTTCAGTCTTTACAGAAGCTGTCATTTGTTTCCAAATTCATTTAGGAAAGTAAACAAAACATGTTGTAAACCTTTTGTTTTTGTTTACATAAATAGACCAAAGTGGACAGTCCTCCATTTATTTACACAGCTCATAATGAGACATAGAGACATTGTTGTCTTTAACTTTCCCCTTCAGTCTTTACAGAAGCTGTCATTTGTTTCCAAATTAATTTAGGAAAGTAAACAAAACATGTTGTAAACCTTTTGTTTTTGTTTGCATAAATAGACCAAAGTAACTAACAAACAATAACTGGGGAGTTGTGAGTTTTGAATTAGAAATCAAGTGAAAACCTCAAGCCACATTGTTTTTGCTCACGTGAGAGGAAGGGTTTAACCCATTTTCTATCCCAGGATGGAAATATGATTTCCCAAAAACATTGTCAACATGAGGGATGGGTGATTCATCCAAGTGTCACATGATCAAAGGCAAACAAGGCTTCTGGATGTTTCTTTAGGGATGTTTCTGAGGAACTTTGAGTATTCACAGTGGGTGTAAAGTCAGTCGGAGTAGAATTAGGTTTATCCTCAGTCTGGAAAAAGGTACAATCCCTCAGCATGAAGAAAGTATGGAGGCCGTCATCGGCCATACACATTATCACTCTCCAGTCTGTCTCATCTTTCTCCCTAATCTACAGCCTATGAACGGCTGAAACATTACATCACTTGTTTTTGTTCAGTTGTCTTTTAAAAGGAAGAGGAGGACAGGGTAGTGTGTGTGTGTGTGTGTGTGTGTGTGTGTGTGTGTGTGTGTGTGTGTGTGTGTGTGTGTGTGTGTGTGTGTGTGTGTGTGTGTGTGTGTGTGTGTGTGTGTGTGTGTGTGTGTGTGTGTGTGTGTGTGTGTGTGTGTGTGTGTGTGTGTGTGTGTGTGTGAGGATTATACTCAGTGGGGAACATTAGAAACATGTGGTGGGATGGGGAGACCATCACTGTCATTCCACAGTGGCTTATTGGTAGAATGGAAGGCCACCTCTCTGTCACTTATTTTTAACCTAAAACACAACACCCCTTTTGTGTCCTTAGTTGGGGGATCCCTTGTCTTTTTTTCTTGTTTGGGGAACCTTAATGATCAAGCCCTTATCAGTCCACAGGTACCCCTTGTAGTATATTTGAGAGAGAGAGAGAAACAGAGGAAGGGAGAGAGAAACAGAGAGAGAAAAACAGAGAGAGAGAATCAGAGAGCGAGAATCAGAGAGAGAATCAGAGAGAGAGAATCAGAGAGAGAGAAACAGAGAGAGAGAGAGAGAGAGAGAGAGAGAGAGAGAAACAGAGAGAGAGAAACAGAGAGAGAGAGAGAGAGAGAGAGTCTCAAAACTACAGGAATTCTTCTGCAGTCATCTCCACCTACTATGAAGCCCTTTCTTCTCCAAATAACAGGCTTTTAATTCAGTTTGATGTAGTGAATGCTTTCCTACTGAGCTCACGGTGCCCTTGTACACTAACCAACCAAGACTCTAATGAAGATGGCTGTGTGTTGTACCAGTGGGTTAACTAACCAACCAAGACTCTAATGAAGACGGCTGTGTGTTGTACCAGTGGGTTAACTAACCAACCAAGACTCTAATGAAGACGGCGTGCTGGCGCAGGGAGGGAGGCTGTTCATTTCATCTGTGTGACTGCAGGTGCCAAAAGTCTGGTAGACTGTTGATGTTGTACCAGTGGGTTAACTAACCCATCAAGGCTCTGGAACGTCTGGTAGACTGTGTTGTACCAGTGGGTTAACTAACCCATCAAGGCTCTGGAACGTCTGGTAGACTGTGTTATACCAGTGGGTTAACTAACCCATCAAGGCTTTGGAAGATCTGGTAGACTGTGTAATACCAGTGGGTTAACTAACCCATCAAGGCTCTGGAACGTCTGGTAGACTGTGTTGTACCAGTGAGTTAACTAACCCATCAAGGCTCTGGAAGGTCTGGTAGACTGTGTTATACCAGTGGGTTAACTAACCCATCAAGGCTCTGGAACGTCTAGTAGACTGTGTTATACCAGTGGGTTAACTAACCCATCAAGGTTCTGGAACGTCTGGTAGACTGTGTTGTACCAGTGGGTTAACTAACCCATCAAGGCTCTGGAACGTCTGGTAGACTGTGTTGTACCAGTGGGTTAACTAACCCATCAAGGTTCTGGAACGTCTGGTAGACTGTGTTGTACCAGTGGGTTAACTAACCCATCAAGGCTCTGGAACATCTGGTAGACTGTGTTATACCAGTGGGTTAACTAAGCCATCAAGGCTCTGGAACGTCTGGTAGACTGTGTTGTACCAGTGGGTTAACTAACCCATCAAGGCTCTGGAACATCTGGTAGACTGTGTTATACCAGTGGGTTAACTAAGCCATCAAGGCTCTGGAACGTCTGGTAGACTGTGTTGTACCAGTGGGTTAACTAACCCATCAAGGCTCTGGAACGTCTGGTAGACTGTGTTATACCAGTGGGTTAACTAACCCATCAAGGCTCTGGAAGGTCTGGTCTGATGTGTTGTAATGTAAATACAATGCACTGGGATAGTTTGTCTCTATGTGATCTGGTCAAGGTGTTTCGTATTCTGTGCTGACCTGGTTTTAATTGTGTTTGGTAATGGGACCTGGGGCGTGTGTGTAAGTGAATGTGTGTGCACACGAGTGTGACGTGTGTGTGTGAACATTCGTACATCTGTGAGTGTGTGTGTGAGTGCGTGTGTGCGCGTATGTGTGTGCGTGCGTGCGTGCGCGCGCACACGCGCGTGTGTGTGTGTGTGTGTGCCCACCTACCAGCTCAGTCACTCTGTAGATGTACACCTTGCCCTTCTCCCAGCCTCCACTGAAGAACATGGGAGCTGCCACCAGTAGGTTGTCTGTTACTCCGTCACCATCTATATCCACCGGGGAGATCTCACTCCCATAGTACGACCCGATCTGAAATATAACCACACATCCAGACCATCAGCAGCCTGGATCAACAACATTTATTTAGCAGACACTTTTATCCAGAGTAAACACATAGTGTTTCATACTCAGTAGATGTGGCCCATGTGGGAATCGAACCCATTACTCCAGCTGGCACATCAGCCTCTAAAAGCACCATGCTAACCAACTGAGATCATTAAGATCCCCACAATCACACGTCCTACACACGTCCTTCACCACGTCCTTCACCACATCCTTCACCACATCATTAAAAGCCCCCAGCAAACGTCATTAGCATTCATTAGCATAGCATTCCAGTCATCATCATCATCGTTCAGGTAACAGACACAGATGTTTCCATGTAGAGGCTAGTTGGCTCCGCAAAACAAACCAGCCTTTTATCAACCAGACCTGGGTTCAGATACCATTTGAACTTTTCAAATATGTTTAACGTTTTATTTAGCCTATCTGGACTGCCAATGATTTACACTTTGGAACTATTCCATTCGTTCCATTGCATCAGGCGAGCTCAGTCAAGCCCAGCTATAGTCTTTGTAATGATGTCAAATAGTATTTGAACCCAGGCCTGTTCCTCTCAATGAGTGTTGTTATGGATCTCTCTGTCTCTTCTGTCTGTAGTATCCTCTTAGCTGGTGTTGTTATAGATCTCTCTGTCTGTAGTATCCTCTTAGCTGGTGTTGTTATGGATCTCTAACTGTAGTATCTTCTTAGCTGGTGTTGTTATGGATCTCTCTGTCTGTAGTATCCTCTTAGCTGGTGTTGTTATGGATCTCTCTGTCTGTAGTATCCTCTTAGCTGGTGTTGTTATGGATCTCTCTGTCTGTAGTATCCTCTTAGCTGGTGTTGTTATGGATCTCTCTGTCTGTAGTATCCTCTTAGCTGGTGTTGTTATGGATCTCTCTGTCTGTAGTATCCTCTTAGCTGGTGTTGTTATGGATCTCTGTCTGTAGTATCCTCTTAGCTGGTGTTGTTATGGATCTCTGTCTGTAGTATCCTCTTAGCTGGTGTTGTTATAGATCTCTCTGTCTGTAGTATCCTCTTAGCTGGTGTTGTTATGGATCTCTCTGTCTGTAGTATCCTCTTAGCTGGTGTTATTATGGATCTCTGTCTGTAGTATCCTCTTAGCTGGTGTTGTTATGGATCTCTCTGTCTGTAGTATCCTCTTAGCTGGTGTTGTTATGGATCTCTGTCTGTAGTATCCTCTTAGCTGGTGTTGTTATGGATCTCTGTCTGTAGTATCCTCTTAGCTGGTGTTGTTATGGATCTCTCTGTCTGTAGTATCCTCTTAGCTGGTGTTGTTATGGATCTCTCTGTCTGTAGTATCCTCTTAGCTGGTGTTGTTATAGATCTCTCTGTCTGTAGTATCCTCTTAGCTGGTGTTGTTATAGATCTCTCTGTCTGTAGTATCCTCTTAGCTGGTGTTGTTATGGATCTCTGTCTGTAGTATCCTCTTAGCTGGTGTTGTTATGGATCTCTCTGTCTATAGTATCTTCTTAGCTGGTGTTGTTATAGATCTCTCTGTCTGTAGTATCCTCTTAGCTGGTGTTGTTATAGATCTCTCTGTCTGTAGTATCCTCTTAGCTGGTGTTGTTATGGATCTCTCTGTCTGTAGTATCCTCTTAGCTGGTGTTGTTATGGATCTCTCTGTCTGTAGTATCCTCTTAGCTGGTGTTATTATGGATCTCTGTCTGTAGTATCCTCTTAGCTGGTGTTATTATGGATCTCTGTCTGTAGTATCCTCTTAGCTGGTGTTGTTATAGATCTCTCTGTCTGTAGTATCCTCTTAGCTGGTGTTGTTATGGATCTCTCTGTCTGCTGGTATCTCTCTTAGCTGGTGTTGTTATGGATCTCTCTGTCTGTAGTATCCTCTTAGCTGGTGTTGTTATGGATCTCTCTGTCTGTAGTATCCTCTTAGCTGGTGTTGTTATGGATCTCTCTGTCTGTAGTATCCTCTTAGCTGGTGTTGTTATGGATCTCTCTGTCTGTAGTATCCTCTTAGCTGGTGTTGTTATGGATCTCTCTGTCTGTAGTATCCTCTTAGCTGGTGTTGTTATGGATCTATGTAGTATCCTCTTAGCTGGTGTTGTTATAGATCTCTCTGTCTGTAGTATCCTCTTAGCTGGTGTTGTTATGGATCTCTCTGTCTGTAGTATCCTCTTAGCTGGTGTTGTTATGGATCTCTCTGTCTGTAGTATCCTCTTAGCTGGTGTTGTTATAGATCTCTCTGTCTGTAGTATCCTCTTAGCTGGTGTTGTTATGGATCTCTTTGTCTGTAGTATCCTCTTAGCTGGTGTTGTTATGGATCTCTCTGTCTGTAGTATCCTCTTAGCTGGTGTTGTTATGGATCTCTCTGTCTGTAGTATCCTCTTAGCTGGTGTTGTTATGGATCTCTCTGTCTGTAGTATCCTCTTAGCTGGTGTTGTTATAGATCTCTCTGTCTGTAGTATCCTCTTAGCTGGTGTTGTTATGGATCTCTAACTGTAGTATCCTCTTAGCTGGTGTTGTTATGGATCTCTCTGTCTGTAGTATCCTCTTAGCTGGTGTTGTTATGGATCTCTAACTGTAGTATCCTCTTAGCTGGTGTTGTTATGGATCTCTAACTGTAGTATCCTCTTAGCTGGTGTTGTTATGGATCTCTAACTGTAGTATCCTCTTAGCTGGTGTTGTTATGGATCTCTAACTGTAGTATCCTCTTAGCTGGTGTTGTTATGGATCTCTCTGTCTGTAGTATCCTCTTAGCTGGTGTTGTTATGGATCTCTCTGTCTGTAGTATCCTCTTAGCTGGTGTTGTTATGGATCTCTCTGTCTGTAGTATCCTCTTAGCTGGTGTTGTTATGGATCTCTAACTGTAGTATCCTCTTAGCTGGTGTTGTTATGGATCTCTGTCTGTAGTATCCTCTTAGCTGGTGTTGTTATGGATCTCTAACTGTAGTATCCTCTTAGCTGGTGTTGTTATGGATCTCTAACTGTAGTATCCTCTTAGCTGGTGTTGTTATGGATCTCTAACTGTAGTATCCTCTTAGCTGGTGTTGTTATGGATCTCTAACTGTAGTATCCTCTTAGCTGGTGTTGTTATGGATCTCTAACTGTAGTATCCTCTTAGCTGGTGTTGTTATGGATCTCTCTGTCTGTAGTATCCTCTTAGCTGGTGTTGTTATGGATCTCTAACTGTAGTATCCTCTTAGCTGGTGTTGTTATGGATCTCTAACTGTAGTATCCTCTTAGCTGGTGTTGTTATAGATCTCTGTATCCTCTGTTGTAGTATCCTCTTAGCTGGTGTTGTTATGGATCTCTAACTGTAGTATCCTCTTAGCTGGTGTTGTTATGGATCTCTAACTGTAGTATCCTCTTAGCTGGTGTTGTTATGGATCTCTAACTGTAGTATCCTCTTAGCTGGTGTTGTTATGGATCTCTAACTGTAGTATCCTCTTAGCTGGTGTTGTTATGGATCTCTGTCTGTAGTATCCTCTTAGCTGGTGTTGTTATGGTCTGTAGTATCCTCTTAGCTGGTGTTGTTATGGATCTCTCTGGTGTCTGTAGTATCCTCTTAGCTGGTGTTGTTATAGATCTCTCTGTCTGTAGTATCCTCTTAGCTGGTGTTGTTATGGATCTCTAACTGTAGTATCCTCTTAGCTGGTGTTGTTATGGATCTCTAACTGTAGTATCCTCTTAGCTGGTGTTGTTATGGATCTCTAACTGTAGTATCCTCTTAGCTGGTGTTGTTATGGATCTCTAACTGTAGTATCCTCTTAGCTGGGTGTTGTTATGGATCTCTGTCTGTAGTATCCTCTTAGCTGGTGTTGTTATGGATCTCTCTGTCTGTAGTATCCTCTTAGCTGGTGTTGTTATAGATCTCTCTGTCTGTAGTATCCTCTTAGCTGGTGTTGTTATGGATCTCTCTGTCTGTAGTATCCTCTTAGCTGGTGTTGTTATGGATCTCTCTGTCTGTAGTATCCTCTTAGCTGGTGTTATTATGGATCTCTGTCTGTAGTATCCTCTTAGCTGGTGTTATTATGGATCTCTGTCTGTAGTATCCTCTTAGCTGGTGTTGTTATAGATCTCTCTGTCTGTAGTATCCTCTTAGCTGGTGTTGTTATGGATCTCTCTGTCTGTAGTATCCTCTTAGCTGGTGTTGTTATAGATCTCTCTGTCTGTAGTATCCTCTTAGCTGGTGTTGTTATGGATCTCTCTGTCTGTAGTATCCTCTTAGCTGGTGTTGTTATGGATCTCTCTGTCTGTAGTATCCTCTTAGCTGGTGTTGTTATGGATCTCTCTGTCTGTAGTATCCTCCTAGCTGGTGTTGTTATGGATCTCTCTGTCTGTAGTATCCTCTTAGCTGGTGTTGTTATGGATCTCTCTGTCTGTAGTATCCTCTTAGCTGGTGTTGTTATAGATCTCTCTGTCTGTAGTATCCTCTTAGCTGGTGTTGTTATGGATCTCTCTGTCTGTAGTATCCTCTTAGCTGGTGTTGTTATGGATCTCTCTGTCTGTAGTATCCTCTTAGCTGGTGTTGTTATAGATCTCTCTGTCTGTAGTATCCTCTTAGCTGGTGTTGTTATGGATCTCTCTGTCTGTAGTATCCTCTTAGCTGGTGTTGTTATGGATCTCTCAGTCTGTAGTCTGTAGTATCCTCTTAGCTGGTGTTGTTATGGATCTCTCTGTCTGTAGTATCCTCTTAGCTGGTGTTGTTATAGATCTCTCTGTCTGTAGTATCCTCTTAGCTGGTGTTGTTATAGATCTCTCTGTCTGTAGTATCCTCTTAGCTGGTGTTGTTATGGATCTCTAACTGTAGTATCCTCTTAGCTGGTGTTGTTATGGATCTCTCTGTCTGTAGTATCCTCTTAGCTGGTGTTGTTATGGATCTCTAACTGTAGTATCCTCTTAGCTGGTGTTGTTATGGATCTCTAACTGTAGTATCCTCTTAGCTGGTGTTGTTATGGATCTCTAACTGTAGTATCCTCTTAGCTGGTGTTGTTATGGATCTCTAACTGTAGTATCCTCTTAGCTGGTGTTGTTATGGATCTCTCTGTCTGTAGTATCCTCTTAGCTGGTGTTGTTATGGATCTCTCTGTCTGTAGTATCCTCTTAGCTGGTGTTGTTATGGATCTCTCTGTCTGTAGTATCCTCTTAGCTGGTGTTGTTATGGATCTCTAACTGTAGTATCCTCTTAGCTGGTGTTGTTATGGATCTCTGTCTGTAGTATCCTCTTAGCTGGTGTTGTTATGGATCTCTAACTGTAGTATCCTCTTAGCTGGTGTTGTTATGGATCTCTAACTGTAGTATCCTCTTAGCTGGTGTTGTTATGGATCTCTAACTGTAGTATCCTCTTAGCTGGTGTTGTTATGGATCTCTAACTGTAGTATCCTCTTAGCTGGTGTTGTTATGGATCTCTAACTGTAGTATCCTCTTAGCTGGTGTTGTTATGGATCTCTCTGTCTGTAGTATCCTCTTAGCTGGTGTTGTTATGGATCTCTAACTGTAGTATCCTCTTAGCTGGTGTTGTTATGGATCTCTAACTGTAGTATCCTCTTAGCTGGTGTTGTTATAGATCTCTCTGTCTGTAGTATCCTCTTAGCTGGTGTTGTTATGGATCTCTAACTGTAGTATCCTCTTAGCTGGTGTTGGTATGGATCTCTAACTGTAGTATCCTCTTAGCTGGTGTTGTTATGGATCTCTAACTGTAGTATCCTCTTAGCTGGTGTTGTTATGGATCTCTAACTGTAGTATCCTCTTAGCTGGTGTTGTTATGGATCTCTGTCTGTAGTATCCTCTTAGCTGGTGTTGTTATAGATCTCTCTGTCTGTAGTATCCTCTTAGCTGGTGTTGTTATGGATCTCTCTGTCTGTAGTATCCTCTTAGCTGGTGTTGTTATAGATCTCTCTGTCTGTAGTATCCTCTTAGCTGGTGTTGTTATGGATCTCTAACTGTAGTATCCTCTTAGCTGGTGTTGTTATGGATCTCTAACTGTAGTATCCTCTTAGCTGGTGTTGTTATGGATCTCTAACTGTAGTATCCTCTTAGCTGGTGTTGTTATGGATCTCTAACTGTAGTATCCTCTTAGCTGGTGTTGTTATGGATCTCTCTGTCTGTAGTATCCTCTTAGCTGGTGTTGTTATGGATCTCTAACTGTAGTATCCTCTTAGCTGGTGTTGTTATGGATCTCTAACTGTAGTATCCTCTTAGCTGGTGTTGTTTACTGTAGCTGGAAGCTTGTTTTTCTATTTGTATTCACAATGTAGATGGAATGTGTTTTGAATGAAGGGGGACAGGGATGGGAAACACATGGGATCTGTGTAATGTTGTTGGCTACATGGGGGCGTGGGAAGGCTGTCTAGACTCCATAGCGCAGACTATCATGGATGCTGTGTCCTGGCTGGGTTGCCAGATTGACAAAAGGACTGGAAAGACGACTGTCATGGTGGACTCAGATGGTGATGGGAGAACCAGATTGAGAAGGGTGGGGTCCATGAGCAGAAGGGACTATTGGGGTCTTGGATGATCTTCATATGTCTTTTAAAGAGAGAGTAATGCCAGTGTAAGTGTGTGTTATACCACTGTGTAACTGTTCAGTTTATGGTTGGAGTTTAAGACTTGGGTTGTGGCTCAGGATAGTGTTGTGTCAATCAAATAGGTGGTAGACATGTCTTAGGGCCCCAGTTAAAAGAGAGTTTGGGAAGCCCAGTTGTTGAGTCTACCTGTTGTCCTTTGAGGGAGTGCAGGATGGTGAGGTTACCAGTGTTCTTCAGGGTGAAGATGATGACCTTGCCAGTATGGTTGAACCGCGGTGCCCCTGCCACGTACAGCCGACCATTCCTGGCCGACACCACCGATGTTACTGTGTAACCTAGACACACACACATACACACACACACACACACACACACACACACACACACACACACACACACACACACACACACACACACACACACACACACACACACACACACACACACACACACACACACACACACACACACACACACACACACACACACACACACACACACACACACACACACACACACACACACACACACACACACACACACACACACACACACACACACACACACACACACACACACACACACACACACACACACACACACACACACACACACACACACACACACATTGACCTCCTATGTTCACCTTGGATTTCCCAGTTGTCTTCCACAGCTTCTTTCCCCCTGGAGCACAAAGCCTGTTCCTCATATAATATCTGGAAGGAATGTCAGCTAGTTGTTACGGTGTGTGGTGTGACTCTCTCTTCTCTGCACAACATCACCATCAAATGGGCCATTAAAGGCATACCAGTGTGTGTGTGTGTGTGTGTGTGTGTGTGTGTGTGTGTGTGTGTGTGTGTGTGTGTGTGTGTGTGTGTGTGTGTGTGTGTGTGTGTGTGTGTGTGTGTGTGTGTGTGTGTGTGTGTGTGTGTGTGTGTGTGTTCACCATAGGCTGCTGACATTCCTCTGGTTGGGGTGTATGAACTGCATGAGCCAGACCTGATTTATAAAAAGCAACTATCCTATCAGCTTCCTTTAGAAACAGAGTTCAATGGCCTGCATTGAACCACGTTGACTCACTAGGGTGAAGCCAAGTCTCCCTCTCTCTCTCTCTCTCGTCTCTCGTTCGCTCTCTCTCTCTCTCGATCTCTGTCTCTCGTTCTCTCTCTCTGTCTCTCGTTCGCTCTCTCTGTCTCTCGTTCGCTCTGTCTCTCTTTCGCTCTGTCTCTCTCTCTCTCTCTCTCTCTCTCTCTCTCTCTCTCTCTCTCTCTCTCTCTCTCTCTCTCTCTCTCTCTCTCTCTCTCTCTCTGTCTCTCTCTCGCTCTCTGTCTCTCTCTCTCTGTCTCTCTGTCTCTCACTCTGTCTCTCGTTCTCTCTGTCTCTCTCTCTCGCTCTCTGTCTCTCTCTCTGTCTCTCTCTCTCTCTCTTTCTCTCTGTCAATTCAATTAACTTTGCTATATTGGCATGACATAACAATGTACATATTGCCAAAGCTTATTTTGGATATTTACAAAATGAAACAAATGAGAATCAAAATGGTCAACGGGACAACATTAACAACAATTACCAAGGGTCAAAATAACCATACATTGAACAATAACAATAAGCATAGAGGACATGTGCAGGTTGATTGGTCTGTCAGACACTGTCCCTCAATTTATGGCAGGCAGCAATGTAGTGCGCTGCCAACCCACAGCTCTCTGCGTTCTCCCCCAACAGGACGGGTAGCCTACTCTCATCAGAGAGTAGGCTACATTTAGTCAGGAAATGCAGCACCGTCTCAGGTTCTGCTGTTGTACAGTGGTTGCGCAGCCTTTCCTCTACAGGGAGCCAGGTTTTCCTGTGTCTACCCTTCTCAATGGCAAGGCTGTGCTGACTGAGCCTGTACCTTGTCAAGGTTTTTCTGATCAGTAACCATATTCAAATAGTTAGCCACAGTGATTTAGGGCCAGATAGCACTGCATTTTGCTTTGTGTTTGTGCTTGTGTTTCCCAATAAGCAATGTAGTTTTGTTTTGACTGTTTTGTAATTTGGTTTATTCTGATTGATTGGATGTTCTGGTCCTGAGGCTTCAGTGTGTTAGTAGAACAGGTTTGTGAACTCAGCCCCAGGAACAGCTGGATGAGGGGACTGAGGCTTCAGTGTGTTAGTAGAACAGGTTTGTGAACTCAGCCCCAGGACCAGCTGGATGAGGGGACTGAGGCTTCAGTGTGTTAGTAGAACAGGTTTGTGAACTCAGCCCCAGGAACAGCTGGATGAGGGGACTGAGGCTTCAGTGTGTTAGTAGAACAGGTTTGTGAACTCAGCCCCTGGACCAGCTGGATGAGGGGACTGAGGCTTCAGTGTGTTAGTAGAACAGGTTTGTGAACTCAGCCCCAGGACCAGCTGGATGAGGGGACAGAGGCTTCAGTGTGTTAGTAGAACAGGTTTGTGAACTCAGCCCCAGGAACAGCTGGATGAGGGGACTGAGGCTTCAGTGTGTTAGTAGAACAGGTTTGTGAACTCAGCCCCAGGAACAGCTGGATGAGGGGACTGAGGCTTCAGTGTGTTAGTAGAACAGGTTTGTGAACTCAGCCCCTGGACCAGCTGGATGAGGGGACTGAGGCTTCAGTGTGTTAGTAGAACAGGTTTGTGAACTCAGCCCCAGGACCAGCTGGATGAGGGGACAGAGGCTTCAGTGTGTTAGTAGAACAGGTTTGTGAACTCAGCCCCAGGAACAGCTGGATGAGGGGACTGAGGCTTCAGTGTGTTAGTAGAACAGGTTTGTGAACTCAGCCCCTGGACCAGCTGGATGAGGGGACTGAGGCTTCAGTGTGTTAGTAGAACAGGTTTGTGAACTCAGCCCCAGGACCAGCTGGATGAGGGGACTGAGGCTACAGTGTGTTAGTAGAATAGATTTGTGAACTCAGCCCCTGGATGAGGGGACTGAGGCTCCAGTGTGTTAGTAGAACAGGTTTGTGAACTCAGCCCCAGGACCAGCTGGATGAGGGGACAGAGGCTTCAGTGTGTTAGTAGAACAGGTTTGTGAACTCAGCCCCAGGAACAGCTGGATGAGGGGACTGAGGCTTCAGTGTGTTAGTAGAGCAGGTTTGTGAACTCAGCCCCAGGACCAGCTGGATGAGGGGACTGAGGCTTCAGTGTGTTAGTAGAACAGATTTGTGAACTCAGCCCCTGGACCAGCTGGATGAGGGGACTGAGGCTTCAGTGTGTTAGTAGAACAGGTTTGTGAACTCAGCCCCAGGACCAGCTGGGTGAGGGGACTGAGGCTTCAGTGTGTTAGTAGAACAGATTTGTGAACTCAGCCCCTGGACCAGCTGGATGAGGGGACTGAGGCTTCAGTGTGTTAGTAGAACAGGTTTGTGAACTCAGCCCCAGGACCAGCTGGATGAGGGGACTGAGGCTTCAGTGTGTTAGTAGAACAGATTTGTGAACTCAGCCCCTGGATGAGGGGACTGAGGCTTCAGTGTGTTAGTAGAACAGGTTTGTGAACTCAGCCCCAGGACCAGCTGGATGAGGGGACAGAGGCTTCAGTGTGTTAGTAGAACAGGTTTGTGAACTCAGCCCCAGGAACAGCTGGATGAGGGGACTGAGGCTTCAGTGTGTTAGTAGAGCAGGTTTGTGAACTCAGCCCCAGGACCAGCTGGATGAGGGGACTGAGGCTTCAGTGTGTTAGTAGAACAGATTTGTGAACTCAGCCCCTGGACCAGCTGGATGAGGGGACTGAGGCTTCAGTGTGTTAGTAGAACAGGTTTGTGAACTCAGCCCCAGGACCAGCTGGATGAGGGGACTGAGGCTTCAGTGTGTTAGTAGAACAGATTTGTGAACTCAGCCCCTGGACCAGCTGGATGAGGGGACTGAGGCTTCAGTGTGTTAGTAGAACAGGTTTGTGAACTCAGCCCCAGGACCAGCTGGATGAGGGGACTGAGGCTTCAGTGTGTTAGTAGAACAGATTTGTGAACTCAGCCCCTGGATGAGGGGACTGAGGCTTCAGTGTGTTAGTAGAACAGGTTTGTGAACTCAGCCCCAGGACCAGCTGGATGAGGGGACAGAGGCTTCAGTGTGTTAGTAGAACAGGTTTGTGAACTCAGCCCCAGGAACAGCTGGATGAGGGGACTGAGGCTTCAGTGTGTTAGTAGAACAGGTTTGTGAACTTAGCCCCTGGACCAGCTGGATGAGGGGACTGAGGCTTCAGTGTGTTAGTAGAGCAGGTTTGTGAACTCAGCCCCTGGACCAGCTGGATGAGGGGACTGAGGCTTCAGTGTGTTAGTAGAACAGGTTTGTGAACTCAGCTCCAGGACCAGCTGGATGAGGGGACTGAGGCTTCAGTGTGTTAGTAGAACAGGTTTGTGAACTCAGCCCCAGGACCAGCTGGATGAGGGGACTGAGGCTTCAGTGTGTTAGTAGAACAGGTTTGTGAACTCAGCCCCAGGAACAGCTGGATGAGGGGACTGAGGCTTCAGTGTGTTAGTAGAGCAGGTTTGTGAACTCAGCCCCAGGACCAGCTGGATGAGGAGCCTGAGGCTTCAGTGTGATAGTAGAACAGGTTTGTGAACTCAGCCCCAGGACCAGCTGGATGATGCGACTCTTTTCTTTGCTCAGCTCTTGGCATTGCAGTGCTTGGTAATGATATGAGAGGGGGTCACTGTATTTTAGATGTTTCCAAAACTTAATTGCTCTTTTTTGAGTTTTTATTAGTAGTGGATATTGGCCTAATTCTGCCCTGCATGCATTGCGTGTAGTTTTCCTCTGGACATGTAGGATAATCTTACAGAACTCTGCATGCAGGATTTCAATGGGGTGTTTGTCCCATTTGATGAAATCTTGTTTTGCAAGTGGACCCCACACCTCGCTGCCATAAAGTGCAATTGGTTCAATGACATATTGACTTTAGTTTTAGCCTAATTTGAATAGGTATTTCAATTTGAATTGGCTTTTTAATGGTGTAGAATGCCCTGCGTGGTTTCTCTCTCAGTTCATTCACTGACTCATTAAGGTGTCTAGTTGAGCTTATTTTTAAACCTAAGTAATTGTAGTGTGTGCAGTACTCAAAATATTTTGTACCAATTGAGAACTTTGGTCTAATTCCCTGAGATCTCTCTCGCTCTCTGTCTCTCTCTCTCTCTCCCTCCCTCTCTCGTATGAGGACCGTAATCCTTTCTGTGTCTGTCTGCATCTATCCCTTCTCCCTCTTCTCCCTTCTCCTTCTTCTCTCGGTCTTCCTCCTCCCTCTTTCCCCACCCCTCTGGCAGTGAGCATGTCCAGACCCATACCTCTGCCCTATATTCCTAATGAGGCTGGAATGGCTTCCGTGGGCAGGCATGCAGGCCAGCCAGCAGCTGATGAGAAAAGCAGAGGGCCTTATAGGCAGGAGGAGTGGTGGTAGGGTGGAGTGGGACGGGGTGGGATGAGGGGAAGTTGGATGGGGTGCAGTGGGAAGCGGTGGAGCAGAAGAGTGGTTTATAGAGAGGGCTGCAGCGAGGCCTGTCCCTCTACCCAAACCAAACCCCTCTGTGACGAATCCTTTAGATGGTCAATTCCTCCCTCACCTAGGTAGGCGCCGTGGTTCTTCAGCTCCTCTGGGAATTCCTGTGAGTAGGAGGACTTGGGTGGAACCACCTTCCCCTGCCGGGTCTCCTTCAGGACGGCTCCATTCCAGTCGTAGGCCCCTGGTGCCCCCACCAGGATCCCATCCTTGAGGGACAGACAGGAGACAGGCACTTAGTGTGAACATTAAAACATATTGTAACATTGTGTGTATGTGTGTGTGTGTGTGTGTGTGTGTGTGTGTGTGTGTGTGTGTGTGTGTGTGTGTGTGTGTGTGTGTGTGTGTGTGTGTGTGTGTGTGTGTGTGTGTGTGTGTGTGTGTGTGTGTGTGTGTGTGTGTGTGTGTGTGTGTGTGTTTGCGCTAGTGATTGTATTGCCATTGGTTCAGCAGGCAATGATGGTAAAATGGAGAAGGTGATTAGTACACAGGATGATGATGATGATGATGATGATGATGATGATGATAAATAAATCCTTTCTCTCTAAATCAAATCATCCTTCCTCATCCTTCCTCCCAGGCTACAATCCCCAGCCTCCCTCCAGTCCCCAGCCTCCCTCCAGTCCCCAGACTCCCTCCAGTCCCCAGACTCCCTCCAGTCCCCAGACTCCCTCCAGTCCCCAGCCTCCATCCAGTCCCCAGCCTCCCTCCAGTCCCCAGCCTCCAGCAAGGATATTTTTGCAGAAACTTTAAGAGTTTGATGACCGTTCACTCGTTCTGCCAACAACAGCTTAATAAACAATAAATCAGTCAAAACATAAGTCTGCCCACATTCATGATATTTTCCTTCGTTTTCCTCCCAAATTGATTTAAAAGCCATTGGAGACATTTGAGAGGATAATAAGTAAAGCTTGCATGGGTCCTCTAAATGAATAAAGTGTTGGACAAACGTTCTCTCTCACACAAACACGTGTTCCATCACCTGTATGCACCACACAAACACGTGTTCCATCACCTGTATGCACCACACAAACACGTGTTCCATCACCTGTATGCACCACACACACACACACACACGTGTTCCATCACCTGTATGCACCACACAAACACGTGTTCCATCACCTGTATGCACCACACACACACGTGTTCCATCACCTGTATGCCCCACACACACACGTGTCCCATCACCTGTATGCACCACACAAACACGTGTTCCATCACCTGTATGAACCACACAAACACGTGTTCCATCACCTGTATGCACCACACACACACACACGTGTTCCATCACCTGTATGCACCACACAAACACGTGTTCCATCACCTGTATGCACCACACAAACACGTGTTCCATCACCTGTATGCACCACACACACACGTGTTCCATCACCTGTATGCACCACACAAACACATGTTCCATCACCTGTATGCACCACACAAACACGTGTTCCATCACCTGTATGCACCACACAAACACATCAAACACACACACACGTGTTCCATCACCTGTATGCACCACACACACACGTGTTCCATCACCTGTATGCACCACACAAACACGTGTTCCATCACCTGTATGCACCACACAAACACGTGTTCCATCACCTGTATGCACCACACACACACACACATGTTCCATCACCTGTATGCACCACACACACACACACACACACACATGTTCCATCACCTGTATGCACCACACACACACACACATGTTCCATCACCTGTATGCACCACACACACACACACATGTTCCATCACCTGTATGCACCACACAAACACGTGTTCCATCACCTGTATGCACCACACAAAGTAATAGGAAAGAATGTTGATGAGAAACATTACAGGTTTTTCATTATAATATGTTTAGTAGGGGCTATTTTGGGTCTGTGTCATCAAAAAGGACAAAACACTGTTACCAGTAACCAACCAGTTTTTTTACATTTTTATTTTACCTTTATTTAACCAGGCAAGTCAGTTAAGAACATATTCTTATTTTCAATGACTGGGAACAGTGGGTTAACTGCCTGTTGAGGGCAAGCAGATTTGTACCTAGTCAGCTCGGGGTTTGAAGAAGATGTCCAACGCTCTAACCACTATGGGTAACCACATTTGTTCATCCTACGCTGAATACATGTAATTTTTATAATGACAGAGTTCCCCCGATAATCTAGTCCCTCCTCTGCCACGGCTATGCAGGTGGAACATTTTCCAAAGGTTAATACCAGTTAGCATACGCTGACAGAACATTTTCCAAAGGTGTACCAGTTTTTTTTCCAAAGGTTAGCTACCAGTTCCCCATACGAATCAGACAGAACATTTTCCAAAGGTTAGCTAGCAGTTAGCATACCACAGACAGAACATTTTTTTAAAGGTTAGCTACCAGTTAGCATACAACAGACAGAACATTTTCCAAAGGTTAGCTGCCAGTTAGCATACGACAGACAGAACATTTTCCAAATGTTAGCTACCAGTTAGCATACGACAGACAGAACATTTTCCAAAGGTTAGCTACCAGTTAGCATACTAGAACATTTTCCAAAGGTTAGCTACCAGTTAGCATACGACAGACAGAACATTTTCCAAAGGTTAGCTACCAGTTAGCATACGACTGACAGAACATTTTCCAAAGGTTAGCTACCAGTTAGCATACGACAGACAGAACATTTTCCAAAGGTTAGCTACCAGTTAGCATACGACAGACAGAACATTTTCCAAAGGTTAGCTACCAGTTAGCATACGACAGACAGAACATTTTCCAAAGGTTAGCTAGCAGTTAGCATACGACAGACAGAACATTTTCCAAAGGTTAGCTACCAGTTAGCATACGACAGACAGAACATTTTCCAAGGTTAGCTAGCAGTTAGCATACGACAGACAGAACACTCTTGAACTACTTTCCACTTCCTGGGACATGGAAACGTTAGGTCGCTGAGCGACTGATTCACAGATTGACCCTACATCAACTTTTGACAGCTGTGTGGTGCTAGACTCTGTGGGTATCTGTTTTGGTGGTGGTGCACACTGTTTCCATGGTGATGTAGCCTCAAATAGTCCCCACTATACACCCTTATTCAGGCTTGTTGAGATCTGAATATATGCAATAAAGACTACCTGAAACATGTCCATTCTCATCGTCCAACCTGCGGCCATTTGCACACACAACTGGGTGTGAAACAATGCGATATCTGGGAATCCCTTTTCAACATTATTACTCTGAGTTGGAGGAAGAAAACAAACAAACAGATCTCTGGCTAACTGGACTGAATTGGTCTGAGTATGTAGGACTTCAGCAGAATCAAGCTGGCACACTCCACATTCAACAAAACCATCTGGTCTTTTGGGACACTTTTTCTCCTTTATTAAGGCTCCCGAAGTCTTTCCAATAAGTTATCCTACTCTCAACACTGGGTTGCGTTGGTTGAGAAAGTGCTATCCCTGGAATCCAGCCTTCTGGAGTATGGAATGTCCAGCCATCCCAGTCAACCAGCTGCAGTTTCACTATTTATTGTTTTAAGAAAAAGGGATATATTTATTGTTCCCTCGTGGTTGTGCTTCAACTGTTTCGTTGAACTGGAAAATCAAAGCTATTGCATCAGCCCTTGAATCTGGGACGTTGGAGAGAGTAAAAAGAAAGACAACAAATGAAGACTGGTACATGAGAGAGGATGGTGATGAAGCTACAGTAGAAAACAGAAACATGTCCATTCTACAGTAGAAAACAGGAAGACTGGTACATGAGGGAGGATGGTGATGAAGCTACAGTAGAAAACAGGAAGACTGGTACATGAGGGAGGATGGTGATGAAGCTACAGTAGAAAACAGGAAGACTGGTACATGAGGGAGGATGGTGATTTCAAGACTGGTACATGAGGGAGGATGGTGATGAAGCTACAGTAGAAAACAAACAAGATCTGGTACATGAGGGAGGATGGTGATGGTAATGAGGGAGGATGGTGATGAAGCTACAGAAGACTGGTACATGAGGGAGGATGGTGATGAAGCTACAGTAGAAAACAGGAAGACTGGTACATGAGGGAGGATGGTGATGAAGCTACAGTAGAAAACAGGAAGACTGGTACATGAGGGAGGATGGTGATGAAGCTACAGTAGAAAACAGGAAGACTGGTTCCAATAAGTTAGGGAGGATGGGGTGATGAAGCTTGAGAAAACAGGAAGACTGGTATCCCTGGAATGAGTATGGAATGGTGATGAAGCTACAGTAGAAAACAGGAAGACTGGTACATGAGGGAGGATGGTGATGAAGCCAGTCAAAGACTGGTACATGA
This sequence comes from Oncorhynchus gorbuscha, assembly GCF_021184085.1. Lineage (NCBI taxonomy): Eukaryota > Metazoa > Chordata > Actinopteri > Salmoniformes > Salmonidae > Oncorhynchus > Oncorhynchus gorbuscha. The sequence continues at coordinate 8,299,781 of NC_060177.1, forward strand.
GGGAGGATGGTGATGAAGCTACAGTAGAAAGCAGGAAGACTGGTACATGAGGGAGGATGGTGATGAAGCTGTGGAAAACTGGAAGATGGTAAAGCATGAGGGAGGATGGTGATGAAACCAGTGAAAACTGGAAGACTGGTACATGAGAGGATGAGTGATGAAGCTACAGTAGAAAACAGGAAGACTGGTACATGAGGGAGGATGGTGATGAAGCTACAGTAGAAAACAGGAAGACTGGTACATGAGGGAGGATGGTGATGAAGCTACAGTAGAAAACAGGAAGACTGGTACATGAGGGAGGATGGTGATGAAGCTACAGTAGAAAACAGGAAGACTGGTACATGAGGGAGGATGGTGATGAAGCTACAGTAGAAAACAGGAAGACTGGTACATGAGGGAGGATGGTGATGAAGCTACAGTAGAAAACAGGAAGACTGGTACATGAGGGAGGATGGTGATGAAGCTACAGTAGAAAACAGGAAGACTGGTACATGAGGAAGGATGGTGATGAAGCTACAGTAGAAAACAGGAAGAATGGTACATGAGGGAGGATGGTGATGAAGCTACAGTAGAAAACAGCAGGAAGACTGGTACATGAGGGAGGATTGATGAAGCTACAGTAGAAAACAGGAAGACTGGTGTCATGAGAGAGGATGGTGATGAAGCTACAGTAGAAAACAGGAAGACTGTCAGAGGGAGGATGGTGATGAAGCTTCAGGAAAGACACCCCAACATCTTTTAAGGGGCGGCAGGTAGCCTAGTGGTTACAGCGTTGGACTCGTAACTGAAAGGTTGCAAGAATCCCCGAGCTGACAAAGTAAAAATCTGTCTTTCTGCCCCTGAACAAGGCAGTTAACCCACTGTTCCTAGGCCATTATTGAAAATAAGATTTTTTTCTTACTTGCCTAGTTCCATAAAGGTAAAATATAAAATAAAAACTCTCTGGTGAGATGTTCTTTCAGCCTTCTCTGCTATGCTATGACCCCCTGGGGACTTCAGAGTTTCTTATTCGCACCTCTGGAAGGTCAAAGTGGAACAATGACTGTCGTCAGTGAGGGGTTCCTTAATCAGGATGACCTCAGCATCACAGCAGGCCCCCCAGGAACCTGGAGAGTGAGGGATGGGATGGGGGGGTGGAAACCTGTCAGGAGTAGGAGAGAGGTGTGTGTGTGGGGGGGGGGTATACTGGCAGCAGTGGTGAGACTCACCTCCACGAAGTGTGAAGAGAAGCCAGCCTGAGACATCTGGAGGCCAAAGGCTGTCCCGTTCTTACTGGTCCCTGTAGAGGAAGACCAGGTGAGTTCAGCAGGGGGAATTATTTTCTTTGAGAACAGGAAAAGGAAATGAGTTGGGTCTAGTTTGTGGTTTACAGATGGCTGTTTTACAGTGTTATATGGAATACCTTCCAAACTGAAGATCCTATCCCCAAGCGCGTCCACAATGTCCTTCAAGGCAGACTCATCAGTCACCTTGAAGAAGTGCTTGTCATCAGGGTCACTAGCGATATACTTGATTTCATTCAAGAATGCCTCTGGGTTGATTCCACGCCGGTTGTAGTAGCCAAGCACCTGGTGACAACCAGACAGAGACATCAATCACCAGACTTTGTTGTAGAGTGCCCTACTATAGAGCCATCTCACTTATGAACTGTGACTCAACAATCCTTTTGCCCACACAAACCAATAGGGAAACTGGCACACTTTAGATAGACTTAGAATTTTAACCAGAGAAGGGTGGTTCCAACTTCCAATCCTTTGGTGGACTGTGTCCCTGCTGCCTGCTGTCACAAATTCCAGCTGTCAGCAACCAAATGAACTCAGCACCTCCCTTCTCTTCTTAGATGCCCATGGCCTGGTTTGACTGGGCCCCTCACCTCATCATCTATGGGCTGAATAAGCTCAGGAGAACCCCATGCCAAAGCGGGCTTAACCAAAGTGTTCTGTGGGCTTGGAAAGATCATTCACACCTTCAACCACTTGGCTGGCTGTGTATATACATTTTGAGAGGGCACTAAACCGTTTAGGCTCTGTTTAATACCCTGACAACACCGCTCTGTCGGGTGTGCAAAATACATTTAGAAATCTACGTTATTCAATTATTGCACCCACACTGCTCGCGCGCGTCAACGAGCGTCTGCGATGCCAAGGGCTAAAATAGAACTCCTTTCTATTTCTGATGCAGATCGCACTGCAAGTCCTGCCTCTCCCATCTCCTCGTTGGTTTATAGAAGCAGGTACCCACTTACCATCTCATCATTGGTTATACCCACGTGAGTGACTGAAAGACGAACGAGGTCGATGGCGGTAACGCACCTAATTTATGAAAGTTGCCAATCGCAATGTAAAGTCAAGAGAAGAAAAAGCCTAGAAGGAGGAGAAATGACTAGAAAAGAGTCGGTTGACTGTTTTATGCGTGGATTAATTGTCGGAGTAGAGGACCTTGTGCATTTCAGGTAAAATAACAACTCAATGTTTATATCCCAGGACAAATTAGCTAGCAACAGCAAGTTAGCTAAATAGGACAACTTAGCTACCAAGTGGAAGCTAGCTAGCTAAATAGGACAACTTAGCTACCAAGTGGAAGCTAGCTAGCTAAATAGGACAACTTAGCTACCAAGTGGAAGCTAGCTAGCTAAATAGGACCACTTAGCTACCAAGTGGAAGTTAGCTAGCTAAATAGGACCACTTAGCTACCAAGTGGAAGTTAGCTAGTTAAATAGGACCACTTAGCTACCAAGTGGAAGCTAGCTAGTTAAATTGCCATAAATGTTTAATGCTTTTCGACCTGTCCCCAAATGAATGTAATTGATTCAGTGTTTGTTTTGATATTTTAACCTGCGTGTCGTTATCACGTTTGGTGTGGAGGGACAATAGACATTGATGCACGATGGCGTACGCGCTCAGACGGTTTGGGTTCCGTGTAAACCTCTGTACCCTTTGGAGCACTGGTGAAGCTCACATCACATCTGTGAAGTCACATCCCAATGTGTGCTGAAAGTGTACATGTCCCAAACCAGAAAAAAAATGAACATTGTACTACAGTAACTGTAGCCACCTTGTCATTATGGAGGCACGAAGCAGTATTATGGTAGTTAGTTGAAGAGAGTAGAAGAAGCAGCTAACTAACTGTAAATACATTTAACAACTGTGGCAATTCTACTTTCTATATGTCAGTTCAACAGTACTATATAGAGCCATGACCACATGGAACTCTATTCCACATCAAGTAACTCATGCAAGCAGTAAAATTGAATTTAAAAATACACATTATGGAACATCGGGGACTGTGAAGCAACACAAACATAGGCACAGACACATGCATACACACACACGATAACATGCGCACTATACACACACGATAACATAGATTTTGTGTTGTAGATATGTGGTAGTAGAGTAGTGGCCTGAGGACACACACTTAATGTGTTGTGAAATCTGTTGTTAATGTATTGTAATGTTTTTTAAATTGTTTAACTGCCTTAATTTAGCTTGACTCCAGGTAGAGTAGATGCTTCCTTGGCAGCAGCTAATGGGGATCCATAATAAACTACAACATACAAATGTTAGCTAGCTAGTTAAATGTGAGGTGGAAAAATTAACTTACTATCAGTTAGCTAGTTAGTTACTTCTCCTTTTCTATTTACTAGCTACCATAACATTACCTCATGCTGTTTCCAGTTATGTTCACATTTAGTGAACAGCAGGAGAGAGGAAGGAGACAGAGAGGATGACTCACAGTGATGATGTAGCAGGAGTGACTCACAGTGATGATGTAGCAGGAGAGAGGAAGGAGACAGAGAGGATGACTCACAGTGATGATGTAGCAGGAGTGACTCACAGTGATGATGTAGCAGGAGAGAGGACAGGAGACAGAGAGGATGACTCACAGTGATGATGTAGCAGGAGTGACTCACAGTGATGATGTAGCAGGAGAGAGGACAGGAAGGAGACAGAGAGGATGACTCACAGTGATGATGTAGCAGGAGTCACTCACAGTGATGGTGTAGCAGGAGAGAGGACAGGAAGGAGACAGAGAGGATGACTCACAGTGATGGTGTAGCAGGAGAGAGACAGGAAGGAGACAGAGACGGTGACTCACAGAGATGATGTAGCAGGAGAGAGGAAGGAGACAGAGAACTCACAGCGATGATGTAGCAGGAGAGAGGAAGGAGACAGAGAGGATGACTCACAGTGATGATGTAGCAGGAGAGAGGAAGGAGACAGAGACGGTGACTCACAGTGATGATGTAGCAGGAAAGAGGAAGGAGACAGAGACAGAGACGACTCAGTGATGATGTAGCAGGAGAGAGGAAGGAGACAGAGAGGATGACTCACAGTGATGATGTAGCAGGAGAGAGGAAGGAGACAGAGAGGATGACTCACAGTGATGATGTAGCAGGAGAGAGGAAGGAGACAGAGACGGTGACTCACAGTGATGATGTAGCAGGAAAGAGGAAGGAGACAGAGACGGTGACTCACAGTGATGATGTAGCAGGAAAGAGGAAGGAGACAGAGATGGTGACTCACAGTGATGATGTAGCAGGAGAGAGGAAGGAGACAGAGACGGTGACTCACAGTGATGATGTAGCAGGAGAGAGGAAGGAGACAGAGAGGATGACTCACAGAGATGATGTAGCACAGTGATGATGATGTAGCAGGAGAGAGGAAGGAGACAGGAACTCACAGGATGATGTAGCAGAGACAGGATGACTCACAGTGATGATGTAGCAGGAGAGAGGAAGGAGACAGAGAGGATGACTCACAGATGATGTAGCAGAGAGAGGAAGGAGACAGAGACGGTGACTCACAGTGATGATGTAGCAGGAGAGAGGAAGGAGACAGAGAGGATGACTCACAGAGATGATGTAGCAGGAGAGAGGACAGGAGAGACAGAGAGGATGACTCACAGTGATGATGTAGCAGGAGAGAGGAAGGAGACAGAGAACTCACAGGAGATGTAGCAGGAAGAGGAAGGAGACAGAGAGGATGACTCACAGTGATGATGTAGCAGGAGAGAGGAAGGAGACAGAGACGGTGACTCACAGTGATGATGTAGCAGGAAAGAGGAAGGAGACAGAGACGGACGGTGACTCACAGTGATGATGTAGCAGGAGAGAGGAAGGAGACAGAGAGGATGACTCACAGTGATGATGTAGCAGGAGAGAGGAAGGAGACAGAGAGGATGACTCACAGTGATGATGTAGCAGGAGAGAGGAAGGAGACAGAGACGGTGACTCACAGTGATGATGTAGCAGGAAAGAGGAAGGAGACAGAGACGGTGACTCACAGTGATGATGTAGCTCACAGTGATGATGTAGCAGGAGAGAGGAAGGAGACAGAGAGGATGACTCACAGGATGACTCACAGTGATGATGTAGCAGGAAAGAGGAAGGAGACAGAGACAGAGACGGTGACTCACAGTGATGATGTAGCAGGAGAGAGGAAGGAGACAGAGAGGATGACTCACAGTGATGATGTAGCAGGAGAGAGAAGGAGACAGAGAGGATGACTCACAGTGATGATGTAGCAGGAGAGAGGAAGGAGACAGAGACGGTGACTCACAGTGATGATGTAGCAGGAAAGAGGAAGGAGACAGAGACGGTGACTCACAGTGATGATGATGTAGCAGGAAGAGGAAGGAGACAGAGACGGTGACTCACAGTGATGATGTAGCAGGAGAGAGGAAGGAGACAGAGAGGATGACTCACAGAGATGATGAAGCAGGAGAGAGGAATGAGACTGAGGGGATGACTCACAGAGATGATGTAGCAGGAGAGAGGAAGGAGACAGAGACGGTGACTCACAGCGATGATGTAGCAGGAGACAGGAAGGAGACAGAGAGGATGACTCACAGTGATGATGTAGCAGGAGAGAGGAAGGAGACAGAGAGGATGACTCACAGTGATGATGTAGCAGGAGAGAGGAAGGAGACAGAGACGGTGACTCACAGTGATGATGTAGCAGGAAAGAGGAAGGAGACAGAGACGGTGACTCACAGTGATGATGTATGCAGGAAAGAGGAAGGAGACAGAGACGGTGACTCACAGTGATGATGTAGCAGGAGAGAGGAAGGAGACAGAGACGGTGACTCACAGTGATGATGTAGCAGGAGAGAGGAAGGAGACAGAGAGGATGACTCACAGTGATGATGTAGCAGGAGAGAGGAAGGAGACAGAGACGGTGACTCACAGTGATGATGTAGCAGGAAAGAGGAAGGAGACAGAGAGACGGTGACTCACAGTGATGATGTAGCAGGAGAGAGGAAGGAGACAGAGAAGGAGACTCACAGTGATGATGTAGCAGGAAAGAGGAAGGAGACAGAGACGGTGACTCACAGTGATGATGTAGCAGACTCACAGTGATGATGTAGCAGGAGAGAGGAAGGAGACAGAGACGGTGACTCACAGAGATGATGTAGCAGGAGAGAGGAAGGAGACAGAGACGGTGACTCACAGTGATGATGTAGCAGGAGAGAGGAAGGAGACAGAGAGGATGACTCACAGTGATGATGATGACTAGCAGATGAGAGGAAGGAGACAGAGACAGAGACGGTGACTCACAGTGATGATGTAGCAGGAGAGAGGAAGGAGACAGAGGTGACTCACAGTGATGATGTAGCAGGAGAGAGGAGGAAGGAGACAGAGACGGTGACTCACAGAGATGTAGCAGGAGAGAGGAAGGAGACAGAGACGGTGACTGACTCACAGAGATGATGTAGCAGGAAAGAGGAAGGAGACAGAGACGGTGACTCACAGTGATGATGTAGCAGGAGAGAGGAAGGAGACAGAGAGGATGACTCACAGTGATGATGTAGCAGGAGAGAGGAAGGAGACAGAGACGGTGACTCACAGTGATGATGTAGCAGGAGAGAGGAAGGAGACAGAGAGGATGACTCACAGAGATGATGTAGCAGGAGAGAGGAAGGAGACAGAGACGGTGACTCACAGTGATGATGTAGCAGGAGAGAGGAAGGAGACAGAGAGGATGACTCACAGAGATGATGTAGCAGGAGAGAGGAAGGAGACAGAGACGGTGACTCACAGCGATGATGTAGCAGGAGAGAGGAAGGAGACAGAGACGGTGACTCACAGCGATGATGTAGCAGGAGAGAGGAAGGAGACAGAGACGGTGACTCACAGCGATGATGTAGCAGGAGAGAGGAAGGAGACAGAGAGGATGACTCACAGTGATGATGTAAGCAGGAGAGAGGAAGGAGACAGAGACGGTGACTCACAGCGATGGCATAGCGGGTGATGCCATCCTTCTCGCTGTCCTCGATGGCCTGTTGAAGGTCAGGGCTGTCATGTGACTCCCCGTCAGTGATCACGATCATCACCTTCTTGGCGCCTCGTCGGGCTCCTCGTTTGAATGCTTCTGAGCTGTGGCATGTGATTTATTCAACTCATATTTGAAAGGTTCAAAGTTTACAGCCAAAAAGTGGGATTTGAGTAATAACCCAGAATAAGGTAACAAATACAGTATTTTATCGTCTTTTATTACTATTACCTAGTGTCATTTACAATAATTTACTGTACGTCATTATAGTTGTACTTGTTGTGAGATACAATAGACAGGCAGCTTCCAATACTATACTGATTGAATATTAGGGATATTGCTGATGTGGTTTCATATCAGTTAGGGAGTTTTACCGAGCGACGTTGATGCCGAGTGCCGTGTTGGTTTCCTCTCCACCTCTCTGATGGATGTTGCTTGCTCTCTTCACCACCTCCTCCACCGACTTGTAGTCATTCAGATGGAACTCGTGCACCACCTTCTCCCCATACTGCACCACTCCAACCTGAACCATATCACGCACATACATTATAACAGGTCTGGAGGGACAAATCACGTCTGCTTTTTCATTCTACTAATCATCAACATGGACTCAGACAACATCATCCTTTGACACTCCAGACCTCGAGTTGAATCATGAATCAAAACTGGGGCATAACAGGCAATTCAACCAGGTTAGCCAGAGCGACACATTTCCCACAACTCACCTGTATCTGGCCTGGTCCAATGTAGAACTTCTGTAGAATGTTGATAAGAAAGGCTTGCACCTCCGTCCAGGGGTAGATGGAGTTGGAACCATCCAGAACGATCACTATATCCATGTAGGTCTCACACCCTAGCAGAGGAAGACACACAATAATGTCTGAACTGCACCATCAATGCAACCTTTATGGTTGAGCAATGGCAAACAGTCTAATGCATCAATAATAATCAATAATGACTTGTACTTATGGAAGAAGATCCATAAAACATTGCCAAACAGGGAAGGGGCGGGCTCTGTATTTACTCTGGAAGGCTGGAGCTATGGTTTTGGAGAATTTGAAGCTGGCGTTGACTCGAGAGCATATTCCAGTGCTGTAGTATGAGCTGCCACACTCATAGGACCACAGGGGTCCACAGACCTAGACAACAACACACAAGAAAGCACATTCAGCACAGCATGAATGAGACATGTACCGTGGGCCTACAGTGGATGAAAAGGTCATCAGAAAAACCAAATGTGGTTCTTCACCACAGGAGGTTGGTGACACCTTAATTGGGGAGGATGGGCTCGTGGTAATGGCTGGAGTGGAACAGGTGGAATGGTATCACATACATCACATCCATGGTTTAATGCCATTCCATTTGTGCCGTTCCAGCCATTACTATGAGCCGTCCCCCTCTCAGCAGCCTCCGCTGTTCTTCACAAACCCCTGAAACTCACCACCAAGTTAGTCTCTGTGGAAACCACACATAATCACACTATACTTTTGATAGACTGGGTGTTCATCACTAACCACAAAGCTGTTGTCTTTGGGGTTGGTTGTCAGCGTCATCCCCAGCCTCATCTTGTCTTTTCGCTCGGCGACATTAGTCAGAGAAATCCTTCCTTGAGGAACAAGAAAAGACAGAGTCAAAGAAATAACTATGTTTATTCTAACACTGATGTTTCTACAGATTTTGAAGACTTTTTTGCGTATATTTTTTCACTTCTGCTGTGTACCTGCGGACAAGTCGCTTCACAGGCTTTTGCAAACCCAATGACTACACATGGCAGTTAAGAAGATGATACCAAATCTCCCAACGAAAGGACGGAACACCTGTGCTTTGAGGCAGTGTGCAGAGCATGTTACTACAGTGGGCTAAATCAGGGTCACACACAGCGTTTCTTGGTAGTCTTAAACAAATCTAGTCTGAAACAAAAGTAGACACTTCACACATGGTTATTGGCTTAAAAGAAGACACCTGTACCGTGTCAGATATAGAGTTGAAATGTCGTTGCATCCCAATATGACACTTTATATACATCACAGAAGACTGAAATATAATAAAACAGCAGATTTTCAGCAGGTTTTTAAAAATAATGTTTATTTAATTATGACAAATATGAACAACATTCCACCCGTGAGGCCATTAGAAAGGCGACTTGATCATTTGACTGCAGGAAAGGAGCTTCTGGGAACTAGGTTTGTTACACTTGTCAAGCCAGGAGCAGCAGTGTCTACACCATACAATATCTGCCAGCTAGTTCACACATCTCGCTGTGTCTCTCTGTACAACACAGTGCAGATAGGTCTCATCTAAGGAAACATGTGGACGTGTGGCGTGATGCCTAGGAGGATGTGGACGTGTGGCGTGATGCCTAGGAGGATGTGGACGTGTGGCGTGATGACTAGGAGGATGTGGCGTGATGCCTAGGAGGATGTGGACGTGTGGCGTGATGCCTAGGAGGATGTGGACGTGTGGCGTGATGCCTAGGAGGATGTGGACGTGTGGCGTGATGCCTAGGAGGATGTGGCGTGTGGCGTGATGCCTAGGAGGATGTGGACGTGTGGCGTGATGCCTAGGAGGATGTGGACGTGTGGCGTGATGCCTAGGAGGATGTGGACGTGTGGCGTGATGCCTAGGAGGATGTGGACGTGTGGAGTGATGCCTAGGAGGGTGTGGACGTGTGGCGTGATGCCTAGGAGGATGTGGACGTGTGGCGTGATGCCTAGGAGGATGTGGACGTGTGGCGTGATGCCTAGGAGGATGTGGACGTGTGGCGTGATGCCTAGGAGGATGTGGAGTGATGCGTGTGGGACGTGATGCCTAGGAGGATGTGGAGGATGTGGCGTGATGCCTAGGAGGATGTGGACGTGTGGCGTGATGCCTAGGAGGGTGTGGAGGATGATGGACGTGTGGCGTGATGCCTAGGAGGATGTGGACGTGTGGCGTGATGCCTAGGAGGATGTGGACGTGTAGCGTGATGCCTAGGAGGATGTGGACGTGTGGCGTGAAAGGATGTGGACGTGTGGCGTGATAAGGATGTGGACGTGTGGCGTGATGCCTAGGAGGGTGTGGACGTGTGGCGTGAGGCCTAGGAGATGTGGACGTGTGGCGTGATGCCTAGGAGGATGTGGACGTGTGGCGTGAGGCCTTGTGGACCCTCTCACACAACCTATGAACACACGTATAATGGTGTATATGCACACACACTCTAATGGCTAAACTGTTAAAGGCGGAACAGCATGGTTCCCAGATTCCACTCACACACACCTACAACACACATAAGGTGTATATGCACACACACTCTACACACACACACACACACACACACACACACACACACACACACACACACACACACACACACACACACACACACACACACACACACACACACACACACACACACACACACACACACAATGGCTACAACACACACACACACACTAATGGCTACAACACACACACACACTCTACACACACACACACACACACACACACACACACACACACACACACACACACACACACACACACACACACACACACACACACACACACACACACACACACACACACACACACACACACACACACACACACACACACACACACACACACACACACACACACACTCTAATGCCTACAGCACACACACACATCAGTCTCATGAGGCACAGTAGGCACATGTCAAGTCTGTGAGAGTTGATAGTTCTGTACCTAGGTTGAGTTTGGAGCAGCTGCCATTGGACCGTTTCCCCAATGGGCATTTGTACACATCCCCTGTCTGGTGGTGACCATTGGTTTCATATGGAGCTCCCACCAATAACCTGTGAAACAGAAAACAAGACCGTTGAAATCCCCACAAAATGAATTGCATATTATAATTGTTTTGTATTAATAGTATTTGTTGTGACATTGTAAAAACATAGTGATAACATTGAAGGCACTTCTCCTCATGACGTTTCATCTGATAAGAAATAATGGTGTGAAAGAGATGACATTTAAACTCTGCTACGCCGATCTATCTGACTGGAATGTCTTTGCTAACTCAACAAACACACACCCAGTGAGTATCAGAGCAGGTATTTGAAACATTCGTGAACTTCCTTGTTTGTGACTGGCTGTGTTACTGTGGGAGCATGTTGACTTCTCCCCTGACGCCAGACTGACACGCACATAAACACACTGGCCTATAAACACTGTATCCACTCCACATTGGCCCTGGGAAGATTATCTCTCTCTGTCTCTGTCTGTCTCTGTCTCTGTCTCTGTCTCTCTCTCTCTCTCTCTCTCTCTCTCTCTCTCTCACACACACACACACACACACACACACACACACACACACACAGAGACAGAGAAAAAGAGATAGAGATCGCAAAAGGTAGATAGAGATCGCAAAAGGTAGATAGAGAAAGAAAGAAAGGAGAGCGGGAAATTGTGATGTCGGCGAGCATGCTGACTGAATCAATGACGAGGCATTTCACCATGAAACAATACAGGACGGGTCACCATGAGTTCTCCTTGGCTGAAACACAAGCAGGCTCAGAGTCCTTTGGTCATGACGTAGAGCTCAGGGGGAGACAGTTTGTCACTCCACTTTGGGGCTGAAACACAAGCAGGCTCAGAGTCCTTTTCTTTTTAAATTTTACCTTTATTTAACCAGGCAAGTCAGTTAAGAACACATTCTTATTTTCAATGACGGCCTGGGAACAGTGGGTTAACCGCCTGTTCAGGGGCAGAACGACAGATTTGTACATTGTCAGCTCGGGGGTGTGAACTCGCAACCTTCCGGTTACTAGTCCAACGCTCTAACCACTAGGCTACGCTGCCGCCCCCAGTCATGATGTAGAGCTCAGGGGGAGACAGTTTGTCACTCCACTTTGGGGTTGTACATCAGTGTCAGGTCACGATGCTCTTGTAAATGTCCTAGATGTCAGTGAAGGCTCTCGATAACTTAATGTGGTGGAGCATTTAAAACACTCTGTGTTTACATCAGGCTGGACAGATAAAAGCCTCCCGAAGTATCTGAGATAGAAGGGCTCTTTGTATTCTTGGGTAGGAACAAGATACTTTTCCCAAGACGTTTATGTGACAGGATGAAAACACAAAATGCAGAGGGGTTTTCTTGATTATCTCTTGACCTTTCACCTTGTAACACAATGTCTTGGTACATGAAGTTCTTCCAGGTGATGACAAACTTCACCTGATACTTCTCACACATAAACACAGATCTCCTCAAAGTTTAGCATATGATATCTTTAGATCAGACACCAACACATGATTACCATCCTGCAATATATTGTTATATTGTTTTACAAGAGCTTATGTTAATAACCTAAGCTGTCAACACAAGAAACATATGTAGCCTAAGACAAATCAAATCAAAATCAAATCAAATTGTACTTGCTACATGCGCCGAATACAACTGTTGGTTGCAGACCCTACAGTGAAATGCTTATTTACAAGCCCTTAACCAACAATGCAGTTTTAAGAAAATACCTAAAAAAGTAACAAATAAAAGTAACAAATAATTAAAGAGCAGCAGTAAAATTAAACTAGCAAGGTTATAAACAGGGGGTACCGGTACAGAGTCAATGTGTGGGGGCACCGGTTAGTGGAGGTAATTGAGGTAATATGTACATGTTGGTAGAGTTATTAAAGTGACTATGCATAGATAATAACAGAGAGTAGCAGCAGCGAATGGGGGGAGGGGGCAATGCAAATAGTCTGGGTAGCCATTTGATTAGATGTTCAGAGGGTAGAAGCTGTTTAGAAGCCTCTTGGACCTAGACTTGGCGCTCCGGTATCACTTGCCGTGCGGTACCAGAGAGAACAATCTATGACTAGGGTGGCTGTAGTCTTTGACCATTTTTAGGGCCTTCCTCTGACGTACTGGGCTGTACACACTACCCTCTGTAGTGCCTTGCAGTCGGAGGCAGAGCAGTTGTCCAGGCAGTGATGTACAGAGCAGTTGAGCCATACCAGGCAGTGATGTACTGGGCTGTACACACTACCCTCTGTAGTGCCATGCTGTCAGAGGCAGAGCTGTTGTCATACCAGGCAGTGATGTACTGGGCTGTACACACTACCCTCTGTAGTGCCTTGCAGTCGGAGGCAGAGCTGTTGCCATACCAGGCAGTGATGTACTGGGCTGTACACACTACCCTCTGTAGTGCCTTGCAGTCGGAGGCAGAGCCGTTGCCATACCAGGCAGTGATGAAACCCGTCAGGATGCTCTCGATGGTGCAATTGTAGAAACTTTTGAGGATCTGAGGACCCATGTCAAATCTTTTCAGACTCCTGACGGGGAATAGGTGTTGAACAGGGAGGACAGGAAGGAACTGAGCACGCACCCTTGAGGGGCCCCCGTGTTGAGGATCAGCATGGCAGATGTGTTGTTACCTACCCTTACCACCTGGGCTACTCAGTATAGTGGCATGCACAGGAGCAATTCACTCACCAGGTCAGTGTTGTCCCAAAGGGAAGGGACCACATTTACATTTAACATTGACATGTTAGTTATTTAGCAGGCGCTCTTATCCAATAAGGGTTAAGTGCCTTGCTCAAGGGCACAGCTTTGGTAGATTTGACCCGCTAGGCTACTTGCCAACACTTGACACCCCTTAATAGCAAAACCAGACCTCCATCAATTTACTGCCTGTAGTTATGGGTCAACCACACGAACCTCTGTAGTTTTAAAACATGTCTCCATCACATTGTTCCTATGAGGTAACATTTTAGTGGTGTGGTATACATAGGTATGGTATAATGGTTACCTAAACAAAACATGACACTTGACATGAACATCCTTGGTCATCTAAAACTACTATGATAGGTTTCTTGAGATTATGACATCATACAATATTCAAGTTGTAAAATGGTGTTATGTTCCCCAGTTTCTGTTATGGGTTTGTATGTGTTTGAATGTGTGTATTTCAGGAAATGGCTTCCTGAAGTCCAAAGCAGCTGATTGGTCGGCCCCATTTCAGATTGGTACTCTGACCCCGCCCTGTCGCCAGGAGATACAGCTGTCTGCCATTACCAACTCCTTCTGCAGCTTGAAAAGCCAGTGTTCCTTTGTCGGGAAGCAGGAGCTTCTTGGATGTCCTGTGTTGGATGTTGTGCAGAGACAGTTTAGTGGGAAGTATTTTGTAGCCGCTACTTCTGAGGTATGTGTGTGCCAACAGGACTGTGTTTTTGATTATTGAACTTGTTCACTCTAAGTTTGTATTGTTCTGTTTAATTTGTTCCCGGGGGGGGGAGGCACCTTGGCAGTGCTTAGGCAAGAGGCCTGCGGTCATACATATACTGTGTTAAGAAAATACATTCCCAGTAAACTGTAATATTCTCTGTCATCCTCTCGCACCTACAATCACATACCTAGTTGAGTGTAGCAGGGTATTGCGTTCCCTCCAAGAGGTGTGCGTAACACTGATATAAGTGCAGGTCATGTCAACTGAAACAGAAGCGTTGTATGTCACTGAATGTTTGGATAAGGTACCTTACTAACACTGACTTTTCTGATAGCTACTTTATTGTGGAAAAATGCATACTGAACAAAAAATATAAACGCAACTTGTAAAATGTTGGTCCCGTGTTTCATGAGCTGAAAATAATTATCCCAGAAATGTTCATTACGTGCAAAGTTTATTTCTCTCATTTTGTGTGCAAATTTGTTTACATCCCTTTTAGTGAGTGTTTTTCATTTACCAAGATGTGGCATATGAAGTTAAACAGCACGATCATTACATAAGTGCAACTTGTGCTGGGGACTATAAATGGCCACTCTAAAATGTGCAGTTTTGTCACACAACTCAATGCCACAGATGTTTCAAGATTTGAGGGAGCATGCAATTGGAATGTTGACTGCAGGAATGTCCACCAGAGCTGTTACAAGTGAATTGAATGTTAATTTCTCTACTATAAGCCACCTCCAGCGTCATTTTAGAGAATTTGTCAGTATGTCCAACCGGCCTCACAACCGCAGACCACGTGTAACCATGCCAGCCCAGGACTTCCACATCCTGCTTCTTCACCTGTGGGATCATCTGTGACTGGACAGCTGATGAAAATGAGTATATCTGTAATAAAGCCATTTTATTTATTGTGGGGGAATAACTTGTTTTGATTGGCTGGGCCTGGCTCCCCAATGGGTGGGCCTATACCCTCCCTGCCCTACCCATGGCGCCACTCCTACCCAGTCCTATGAAATCCATAGATTAGTGACTAATGAATTTATTTTAATTGACTAATTTCCGTATATGAACTGTAACTCAGTCAAATTGTTGCATGTTGCATTTATATTTTTGTTCAGTATACTTACTCTGACTGAGGTATGTGGTTGTCCCATCTAGCTAAGATGCTCTAGATAAGTCATTTAACAGACGCTCTTAATGTAGAATGTAGGAAAATGTTTGTAGGAAATGTTGAGAAATGTGACTCAAATCTGAAAGATTGCTCAGCTTCCTTCAAAAACTATCACATTTCCCAAGTGTATTTATTTGTATTGAAAAGAGAGAGAGATATAAATATACAAATATGTGCAACAATTCAGATCCTGGCCAAGGAGTGAAGCTGTTAACTGGGCTGCACATGCAGTGTATGGCAGCCAGGCTGAGACACAAACTAGTGTTGAGGGGACTGCGTCTGGGATCAACTGTCCAAGTCTCACAGACTCTGGAAATGATTTTCACCTCGAGCTCCAGCAGTGCTCATATTTTCATAGCTATTAATATCATGATTATTGCTGAGATTACTGCTGTCCTCTGGCACGGTGTGATACTGTAGACTGGGAAAGTTCAGGCTGGGACACAGCTACTTTCAGAGAAATGGGACCCATTGTTTCCCTTTGACTTCAAGGTCTCCTTTAACTCCCAGTCAGTTTCATGAAGAGCTGTTAAAACAATCATGGCTGAACATCCATTAAGGTCAGCCCTGTAGCATCATTGAGGATAAGGTAATGCTGCTATAAACAAAATAACCTGACCCTAAATGGACACCAGGAGGTACTCTCTCACAGTTACTGAGGAAAGCAGGATTTGCGGTTTGTGGAAGCGACATACCAGAGCCGAAGACATTAATGCGCTAATATCTTTCAGGTTTAGAGGAGGAAGGAGAGACGTTTATGCTACGAAACCGTACCTCTGCCCTTAACACGAGACTGCAACTTCAATGACATTGCTCTCTCATCACATTCCATGTGTGTATGTAGACAGGATCTGAATGGCTTTGGTCCTAATTTGCCAATCCCAAAAGTATTCAGCAACTTGCACTCTATGTTTCATAAGAGCTCTGTCAAGTCATTACATAACCGAATAACTCGGTAAAATTAGCATCTTTCAACCAACATGTCCAGACCAACTTTAAGCAAAGAGGACAAAAGATACATAGGTTTCCCAGAACCAGATTAAGCATAGTCCTGGACCTAACAGCTTGCTCAACGTAGAATATTGCAGAAGGTCCACAGCGTTCACACAATGCAGGTGTCAAAAACCATACAGTATACTCGTGTATGTCAAGTCTTCAGTCTTGTCCTTCAGCTTCAACAGTGTCAGGTTCAACTTTCAATGAAAGCTGAAGGTTCAGATAACAGGCAATAGTATTTTAACTGAACCGCTGAGGATTGGCTGTGGATTGGTTGAGGAACAGCTGAGGATTGGCTGTGGATTGGTTGAGGAACGGCTGAGGATTGGCTGTGGATTGGTTGAGGAACGGCTGAGGAAAAGCTGAAGAACTTCTTAGCCTCCCTGCGTCTCCAAGTGTTGCGTGACCCTGTGGACAGCTGGAGCGACCCTGTGGACAGCTGGAGCGACCCTGTGGACAGCTGGAGTGACCCTGTGGACAGCTGGAGCGACCCTGTGGACAGCTGGAGTGACCCTGTGAACAGCTGGAGCGACCCTGTGGACAGCTGGAGTGACCCTGTGAACAGCTGGAGCGACCCTGTGTCATGGCAGGGAAACAAACAGAAAGAAGTGAGAGTGGGAGGTATGGAGGTATAGAGGAGAAACTGGTGCGTGTGCCCATTTATCCCTGCAGCGCTCTCACATGGGGCTCGTCTTCAAACAGTCCTGGACGGACACGTGGGACAAACAAGCATTCTTGAAATGGCGACCTTTCCCAAAGTTAACAGTGTATTTGAACTAGATACTGAATTATGGAGAGTCATTATAAGCTTTCAGCTACATTGTTTTCCAAATCATGTGATTTGCCACATGATGGTTTCCCCTCAGGGACTTTCAATTTGGGGGAGCATTCAAAGGAATTTAAATTGTAACAATTACTGACATTGCCCATAAGCCTCTGTGCCAAATACCATAGCTCTTGTCGACTTTTTCCAGTCTTACAAAGAGCTGTCTGATTTTCTTAAAAGCTCGGCTTGGTATTTGGATAGGAACAACATCACAGTTTCACTCAGCTTGAAAATGACCATAAACGAGCCTTTTACGACCCAGAAAGTTCAGAGATTGCCTTCCTGAGGACTAACAGTAGAAAATAGCACTACCTGATCTCTACAGTATGTGCCAGTAGACTGGCTTGAGCAAGAACTCATCTTGGGACAATGCAATAAAGTGTCTATGGAACAATGGGTTTTCTGTGAAGTTTCTGTGGAAAGAAAGCAGGACTTCTTACAGTATCATGGGAATCTTCATAGCGCATCTGCTGACTTCAGTCTTTTTTCAGTCTATAGTTTCCTGAGAAAGTGATATAACATGGAGGATATTTTGCCATATCGACTCTTTCTCACCAAGTCCTTGCAGTTGCTTATCATCAACAGATAGTTTGTTGATAGTGTGACCATCTGTGGAGTATCTATATGGGACTATCCACATAAAGTGGTACCTTCTCTTTCCACAAGTATTTTAACTTTACAGTGAACAGACACTAAAGTGTTGAGGCATCCTTCAAACGTCAATTGACAGGTGCTGTCCTTGTTTGCCAAACAGACAGACAGACAGACACACAGACAGACATAGACAGCCAGCCTGCCTGCCAGCCAGCCAGCCAGCCAGCCAGCCAGCCAGCCAGCCAGCCAGCCAGCCAGCCAGCCAGCCAGCCAGACACATAAACAGACACACAGACAATGTACACAGTGACACCTATAAGAACAGTGAAAGTCTCACGTCTTAGGTCACCCACGGTGCCACAGCGTTCCACAAAAGTGTCATGACATTGGTGAACACACGCGGTTCTCCAACGGGTAGCCGTCTGCTACATCAAAGACACATGTCAACATTGAAAAAACTCAACTTCAGTACCCCTTTTCAAACCGTCACTACCCGCTGAATTCCTGGCATCACAGACTCATTCATCACTCCTTGAAAAAAGGCCAAGACTGCGACCCGTGACATTTGCACAATGCGAGCTGTGTTAACCAGGGGTCTGCTTCCCACATCACAGGCATGCTGCTGCGTTCAGGTTTCAGCTGATTGATATCTGGGGCAGTGGTCTGGGTACTGGTGGTCTTGGACTAAACACAGGCCAGCTTACCCACTGCCTAGTGACCAGAGAGTGGATTCCTGAGTGGCACGTACGCTGATAAGTCTACCCAACCCTATCCATCTAGTGGATGTCTACCCAACACTATCCATCTAGTGGACACCTACCCAACACTATCCATCTAGTGGACACCTACCCAACACTATCCATCTAGTGGACACCTACCCAACACTATCCATCTAGTGGACACCTACCCAACACTATCCATCTAGTGGACGTCTACCCAACACTATCCATCTAGTGGACGTCTACCCAACACTATCCATCTAGTGGACGCCTACCCAACACTATCCATCTAGTGGACGTCTACCCAACACTATCCATCTAGTGGACGTCTACCCAACACTATCCATCTAGTGGACACCTACCCAACACTATCCATCTAGTGGTTGTCTACCCAACATTATCCATCTAGTGGACACCTACCCAACACTATATATCTAGTGGACACCTACCCAACACTATCCATCTAGTGGACATCTACCCAACACTATATATCTAGTGGACATCTACCCAACACTATCCATCTAGTGGATGTCTACCCAACACTATCCATCTAGTGGACATCTACCCAACACTATCCATCTAGTGGATGTCTACCCAACACTATCCATCTAGTGGACACCTACCCAACACTATCCATCTAGTGGACACCTACCCAACACTATCCATCTAGTGGACATCTACCCAACACTATCCATCTAGTGGATGTCTACCCAACACTATCCATCTAGTGGACATCTACCCAACACTATCCATCTAGTGGACACCTACCCAACACTATCCATCTAGTGGACACCTACCCAACACTATCCATCTAGTGGTTGTCTACCCAACATTATCCATCTAGTGGACATCTACCCAACACTATCCATCTAGTGGACACCTACCCAACACTATCCATCTAGTGGACACCTACCCAACACTATCCATCTAGTGGTTGTCTACCCAACATTATCCATCTAGTGGACATCTACCCAACACTATCCATCTAGTGGTTGTCTACCCAACACTATCCATCTAGTGGACATCTACCCAACACTATCCATCTAGTGGATGTCTACCCAACACTATCCATCTAGTGGACACCTACCCAACACTATCCATCTAGTGGTTGTCTACCCAACATTATCCATCTAGTGGACATCTACCCAACACTATCCATCTAGTGGACACCTACCCAACACTATCCATCTAGTGGACACCTACCTAACACTATCCATCTAGTGGTTGTCTACCCAACATTATCCATCTAGTGGACATCTACCCAACACTATCCATCTAGTGGTTGTCTACCCAACACTATCCATCTAGTGGACATCTACCCAACACTATCCATCTAGTGGATGTCTACCCAACACTATCCATCTAGTGGACACCTACCCAACACTATCCATCTAGTGGACATCTACCCAACACTATCCATCTAGTGGATGTCTACCCAACACTATCCATCTAGTGGACACCTACCCAACACTATCCATCTAGTGGACATCTACCCAACACTATCCATCTAGTGGATGTCTACCCAACACTATCCATCTAGTGGACACCTACCCAACACTATCCATCTAGTGATTGTCTACCCAACACTATCCATCCAGTGGATGTCTACCCAACACTATATATCTAGTGGACATCTACCCAACACTATATATCTAGTGGACGTTACTGAAAGTCAAGAGGGATTGCCAACCACCATGAGGAAGAAGGAGAAGAAGAAGAAAAACAATTGGATACAATGTTACAATCCTTTAAAGAGATGACTGTATTAAATCATCAAGCACTGCATGTTGCAACTGTTGCATTGAGGCCAGTGTCTCACATAAGGTAACAGCTGTGTCTCTAACGGTGTGCAGTTCTGTAGGACAATCATTGTAGACATCCAGTGTTAGCAAGTCATATTTGTGTCTCATGGGCTAGCAAATACAAGCAAATGAATGCTGCCAACATTTTATTGATTAACTATGCTGGCAACAGTTATGAGGTTAAATTCTGCTCCGTCACCCTGGCTGACACACTAAGATGACGTGAAGCAGTCTTCAGGGCACTGAAGACTGAACAGATGTAAGAATTCTGTCTTTCGCCTCACGATGAAGCAGAGGGAAGCTCACACACTCCCTTCATATCCTTGGACTCCTTTGCTTCACAAACCACAGCTGACTAGCTAGTGTTGCCAACTTCCCTCCAACCATCACCATTAAAACACTCCCCTGCTATGCTCCTGCAATCAGTAACTGACAGGGTCAGCTGTGGGCCGTCCTGGGAGCTGCTACTGGGCCCTAAGGGCTCAGACGCACCAATAGAGTTTGCTGGCCGAGAGTTCTTAGCACCTCTGAAGGTAATTTGTGAACAGAGTGCCCATAGATTTTACATGTAAAATCCGGTGAAACATCTAGGAGTTTAGATGCCTACAGTGGGTGGTACCTAAAACAGCATGCTGAACGATCGGCAGACGAACGTTAAAGACACATTTGGTGTGATGTGTGCAAGCCTTAAGAGAGTCTCTATAGTAGGGAAGTGGGTCATAGTGGTTAGAGTTTGTTATTACAGTGTTATCCAGCCATTAACATGTTATTACAGTGTTATCCAGCCATTAACATGTTATTACAGTGTTATCCAGCCATTATTAATGTGTTATTACAGTGTTATCCAGCCATTAACATGTTATTACAGTGTTATCCAGCCATTATTAACATGTTATTACAGTGTTATCCAGCCATTATTAATGTGTTATTACAGTGTTATCCAGCCATTAACATGTTATTACAGTGTTATCCAGCCATTAACATGTTATTACAGTGTTATCCAGCCATTAACATGTTATTACAGTGTTATCCAGCCATTATTAATGTGTTATTACAGTGTTATCCAGCCATTAACATGTTATTACAGTGTTATCCAGCCATTAACATGTTATTACAGTGTTATCCAGCCATTAACATGTTATTACAGTGTTATCCAGCCATTATTAATGTGTTATTACAGTGTTATCCAGCCATTAACATGTTATTACAGTGTTATCCAGCCATTATTAATGTGTTATTACAGTGTTGTCCAGCCATTATTAACATGTTATTACAGTGTTATCCAGCCATTAACATGTTATTACATTGTTATCCAGCCATTATTAATGTTTATTACAGTGTTATCCAGCCATTATTAATGTCCAGCCATTATTACAGTTACAGTTTATCCAGCCATTAACACGTTATTACAGTGTTATCCAGCCATTAACATGTTATTACATTGTTATCCAGCCATTATTAATGTGTTATTACAGTGTTATCCAGCCAGCCATTATTAATGTGTTATTACAGTGTTATCCAGCCATTATTAATGTGTTATTACAGTGTTATCCAGCCATTAACATGTTATTACATTGTTATCCAGCCATTATTAACATGTTATTACAGTGTTATCCAGCCATTATTAATGTGTTATTACAGTGTTATCCAGCCATTAACATGTTATTACAGTGTTATCCAGCCATTATTAATGTGTTATTACAGTGTTATCCAGCCATTATTAATGTGTTATTACAGTGTTATCCAGACATTATTAATGTGTTATTACAGTGTTATCCAGCCATTATTAATGTGTTATTAACATGTTATTACAGTTATCCAGCCATTATTAATGTGTTATTACAGTGTTATCCAGACATTATTAATGTGTTATTACAGTGTTATCCAGCCATTATTAATGTGTTATTACAGTGTTATCCAGCCATTATTAATGTGTTATTACAGTGTTATCCAGACATTATTAATGTGTTATTACAGTGTTATCCAGCCATTATTAATGTGTTATTACAGTGTTATCCAGCCATTATTAATGTGTTATTACAGTGTTATCCAGCCATTATTAATGTGTTATTACATGTTATCCAGCCATAACATGTGTGTTATCCAGCCATTATTAATGTGTTATTACAGTGTTATCCAGCCATTATTAATGTGTTATTACAGTGTTATCCAGACATTATTAATGTTTTATCACAGTGTTATCCAGCCATTAACATGTTATTAGAGTGTTTTCCAGCCATTATTAATGTGTTATTACAGTGTTATCCAGCCTTTTATTAATGTGTTATTACAGTGTTATCCAGCAATTATTAACATGTTATTACAGTGTTATCCAGCCTTTACTAATGTACAACTAATGTGTAGTTAAAGATGATGATACAAAAATAAAAAATAAAAATGTCTGTTTTTTAAAATTGTTT
This sequence comes from Oncorhynchus gorbuscha, assembly GCF_021184085.1. Lineage (NCBI taxonomy): Eukaryota > Metazoa > Chordata > Actinopteri > Salmoniformes > Salmonidae > Oncorhynchus > Oncorhynchus gorbuscha. Next base: position 8,322,767 of record NC_060177.1, read on the forward strand.
TATCTAAACCAGATCTATTGTGTTATATTCTCCTACATTCAATTCACATGTACACAAACTTCAGAGTGTTTTCTTTCAAATGGTACCAAGAATATGCATATCCTTGTTTCTGTGCCTGAGCTACAGGCTGTTAGATTTGGGTATGTCTTCAGGTGGAAATTGGGGGGGAGCTGTAAGAGGTTAATATGGAACAATCGCTGATGTTTTAGCGTAACCCCCTAGCGAAGGATAAACCATGTCTTTTCTAGATAATCCCAACAAAAGTTTCCTCAGTTTAACAAAAAGTCATTTTGAATATAGTTTCACACCATTATACTTGTAAAACGATTTTGGAATATAAAATGCTGTAAACCCTGGAAGGACTTCCATGAATCCCATTCCAAACTGTATTACGTCTGTAGCCATTTTGTTTATAAAGAACACAGCCAAAGTTGCTGTGCCTCATTCCATTATGTCTGTGTTTATCTGTCTCAGCGGACAGTTACCTCAGACGTGTGAGTCCTCTCTTGACATCCATATTCCTCACATGTCAACTTCATCAGACCTTTTTCTATAGGACAAGTAGGCATGGTAGGCTGAGCAGCGTTCCAAGTCATACATACACTGTATTTTCAGTGTTTCTGTGGGTTCTGTGCCTGACAGTGTCCCAAGCATAAGGCTGAGTTAGCATGTCGATCAGGTCGACTAAGAATGTGTACTTTATATTGTGATGCTTGTCTAACATGGTTGGCCTGCCATTTCATTCTCTATCAGAGCATCTGATTAAACCCCTCTGAGTCCAATCCAGTGACACACGCGCTCTACTATACATCGCTTGTCAACTGCAATCGCTCTTCTTCATCTTGTAGCTCATCTTGTAGAAATTTAAATCAATCAAGTGATTGTTTAAAGCAATCAAGTGTTTAAGATATATCACTAAAAATACAGAAATACAGCTGGTGTAAAAAACATGTCTGGGTAGAAACAACTCTTTCCAATAACCCAGTCTAAACAAAACTCTTTCCAATAACCCAGTCTAAACAAAACTCTTTCCAATAACCCAGTCTAAACAAAACTCTTTCCAACAACCCAGTCTAAACCAAAACTATTTCCAACAACCCAGTCTAAACAAAACTCTTTCCAACAACCCAGTCTAAACAAAACTCTTTCCAATAACCCAGTCTAAACAAAACTATTTCCAACAACCCAGTCTAAACAAAACTCTTTCCAATAACCCAGTCTAAACCAAACTCTTTCCAATAACCCAGTCTAAACAAAACTCTTTCCAATAACCCAGTCTAAACAAAACTCTTTCCAATAACCCAGTCTAATAGATGTAACGTAACGTTCGGTATAATAATGGAAGATAAGAACATTGAATTTTCTGTTGAATGTTCTACTTATTTTTGGTACATTTTATATTCATAAAAGTAAATGCATAAAAACACAGCCTTTGCATATTGTTTTTCACAAATAATTTATAAATTACTTAGAAACATTGAAATGTATGAGGGGCAAAAATAAATTGATTATTGAATTAGAACTATTAGAAGACCCAAAAGCTTAATTTATGCCTTATTTGAAGCCAATATTTGATTTTTGATTTTTATATATTTTTTATTTAGCTATGTTGCACATCTTGTGTGTTCTGTTTCCCACTGACTCTGTGTATTTGGACATTGGTAATAAAATTATGACATACAAGAGCACATACCTGGTTTCCCAAGTCTAAATTGAAGGAAAGAATGTGGATAAATGTGTGTGTGTGTGTGTGTGTGTGTGTGTGTGTGTGTGTGTGTGTGTGTGTGTGTGTGTGTGTGTGTGTGTGTGTGTGTGTGTGTGTGTGTGTGTGTGTGTGTGTGTGTGTGTGTGTGTGTGTGTGTGTGTGTGTGTGTGTGTGTGTGTGTGTGTGTGCGTGTGTGTGTGTGTGTGTGTGTGCACACGCAGCTGGTCCTGGGCATCGCTCCAGTGTAGCCCTGGCCAGCAGACGTACAAAGTATGCCAGCAATGAATCCCCATCACCGCTGTGCCAGTTGGCCTAATAACAGTGTTTATAACCAGTCAGGGTCTGCTATGAGGTAATATGATGAATGTGAAAAGTCCGGCTCAGGAGCTAAATTTGTGTTGCAAGGCACAAATCATGACAGTCATATCCACACTACAGGAGAAATGGCTCGCTATCTTTCCTGGCAGTGAAACGGATACATCTCCCTGTCTGGCTCCAGAGTCCCGAGACAGACAGTAACAATGCTGTGTGTGTCAGCACTTGGAGACGTTGAACAGTAAAACTACTTCATCTTTCACCTGACTTTAACCATCGCTCTCTGCAACGTGAGGAGGTTGTTACCTCGGAATAGTTCAAACAATGCACCCAAACAGATTCTCTCAGTAGTCACGTTGGGGATTGTTTGAAATTCAGTCTTTTACATTCTGAGACAGTACTATATGGACCTGGAGATTTAGCAACCCAAGAGTTGTGTTTGTTTATTTAGCTACGTTTGTCTTACCCTTTCACATCACAGTGTAAATAAAAGATGCTAGATGCTTTTATGGTGGAGATCAAGTTTATAAATTGCTTGGCTGGGCTGATGAGACAGTGGATTGTGCTGTCGGATGGAACAGAGTAAATAGGCATTTTAACGTCATAGATTTATCCGGTGTTAACTTGTGGAATAGACATCGGCTGGAATGCGTTTTTAACCAATCAGCATTCAGGATTGACCCACCCGTTGTATAAAATGTAAATAATCGTCTTACCACTTTTGTCCCCCGGCAACGTGCTGCTGCACAGTGTATCCAAACTGGGCCTGCTTGGGGCCCTTGATGATCCTGTGGTTCTTGGTGTGGATGTTGAAACCATCATGGAGCCCTGGAAACAGACACAGCAAGGCAAACACATGCCATTAATAGCATGCTTGGACAGCACGTTATATTTACTGGCTGCGACAGACACTTCCCAAAAAACGCTCTTGTTTTGCCTGTGACCTGAAGTGCAACAGAAAGATTTCATTCTGGTTAGAACATTAACACCAGCCAAGTAACACAAACTCGAAGCGATAGATGGGAGTTTCATCAGAAACAGGACATGTGTGGGTTTGAGACTTTCACCCAGCGGTACCAAGAGCATCACAGCTGTTATTAGCCGCAAGGCAGCCATTTTGATGCTGACTTTGTAGCCACCTTGTGCGAGAAGAATACAGATAGCATGCCAGAGAGGGTGTTTGTCTTGTCTCGATATTCAAATCAAATCAACTTGTATTGGTCACATACACATGTTTGGCAAATGTTATTGCGGGTGTAGTGAAATGCTTGTGTTTCTAGCTCCAACAGTGCAGTAATATCTTATGAGTAATATCTAACAATTTCACAACAATACACACACATCTAAAGTAAAGGAATGGAATTTACCTCATTTACACTCACTGTATGTAGACTTTTTGTTTTCTTTTGTTCTACTGTATTATTGACTGTATGTTTTGTTTATTCCATCTGTAACTCTGTGTTGTTGAATGTGTCGATTGCTATGCTTTATCTTGACCAGGTCGCAGTTGCAAATGAGAACTTGTTCCCAACTAGCCTACCTGGTTAAATAAAGGTGAAAAAAAAAAAAAAAAAAAAATATATATATATATATATATATATATATATATATATATATATATAAATATTTGGACTTGCAATGTTGGAGCAGCATATACTAAAGTACAGTAGAATAGAATATAATACATTATATACAAATGAGATGAGTAATGCAAAATATGTAAATATGATTAAAGTGACTAGTGTTCCATTATTAAAGTGGCCAGTGATTCCAGATCTATGTATATAGGCAGCAACCTCTAAGGTGCTATTGAAAACAGGCTACCGCTGATGCGTCTGATCCAAGAAAACTATAGTATTTTCCCTTGTAATATCTCTAGGCCATGACACCTGGACTCCAGTACCTTAAGTATCTCGTACAGAAACAAACATAGCCATGGAGGTCTCGTGATGTCATCTCAGAATGATAATTGTTTCCATTCTCCTCATGCCTGTGAAGAGCCCTGGCCTTACCCCTCTCTCCCTGATCTCCTAGCTCACTGTAAACAGAGCCTTGTCCCAAAATGCAAGCAGATATTTTACACTGTAGGGGCTGTAGGTAAACAGTAGAGCTGTCTGTCACTGAGTTTGATTGACATTGCTCGGTCTGCGTGAGGGTGGGTGGAAAGGGTGGATGGATGGCTGAAGGTTTTGTAAGCAGTAGTAGTCATATTGAAAGGGGTGGATGAATGGATGGCTGAAGCTTTTGTAAGCGGTAGTAGTCATATTGAAAGGGGTGGATGGATGGCTGAAGGTTTGTGTGAGGATAAGCAGTAGTAGTCATATTGAAAGGGGTGGATGGATGGCTGAAGGTTTTGTAAGCGGTAGTAGTCATATTGAAAGGGGTGGATGGATGGCTGAAGGTTTGTGTGAGGAGAAGCGATAGTAGTCATATTGAAAGGGGTGGATGAATGGATGGCTGAAGGTTTTGTAAGCGGTAGTAGTCATATTGAAAGGGGTGGATGGATGGCTGAAGGTTTTGTAAGCGGTAGTAGTCATATTGAAAGGGGTGGATGGGTGGCTAAAGGTTTGTGTGAGGAGAAGCATTAGTAGTCATATTGAAAGGGGTGGATGGATGGCTAAAGGTTTGTGTGAGGATAAGTGGTAGTAGTCATATTGAAGTTGATCATTCATGTTATAGTGCAGAAGACTACTGAAAGAGCTGCTTCCTGTGCTTGGCCCTCCTATGTTGAACATAATAAACGGCTCTCTATCCACCGGATGTGTACCAAACTCACTAAAATTGGCAGTAATAAAGCCTCTCTTGAAAAAGCCAAACCTTGACCCAGAAAATATAAAAAACTATCGGCCTATATCGAATCTTCCATTCCTCTCAAAAATTTTGAAAAAGCTGTTGCGCAGCAACTCATTGCCTTCCCAAAGAAAAACAATGTATACGAAATGCTTCAGTCTGGTTTTAGACCCCATCATAGCACTGAGACTGCACTTGCGAAGGTGGTAAATGACCTTTTAATGGCATCAGACCGAGTCTCTAACATCTGTCCTCGTGCTCCTAGACCTTAATGCTGCTTTTGATACCATCGATCACCACATCCTTTTGGAGAGATCGGAAACCCAAATTGGTCTACACGGACAAGTTCTGGCCTGGTTTAGATCTTATCTGTCGGAAAGATATCAGTTTGTCTCTGTGAATGGTTTGTCCTCTGACAAATCAACTGTAAATTTCGGTGTTCCTCAAGGTTCCGTTTTAGGACCACTATTGCTTTCACTGTATATTTTACCTCTTGGGGATGTCATTCGAAAACATAATGTTAACTTTCACTGCTATGCGGATAACACACAGCTGTACATTTCAATGAAACATGGTGAAGCCCCAAAATTGCCCTCGGTAGAAGCCTGTGTTTCAGACATAAGGAAGTGGATGGCTGCAAACTTTCTACTTTTAAACTCGGACAAAACAGAGATGCTTGTTCTAGGTCCCAAGAAACAAAGAGATCTTCTGTTGAATCTGACAATTAATCTTGATGGTTGTACAGTCGTCTCAAATAAAACTGTGAAGGACCTCGGCGCTACTCTGGACCCTGATCTCTCTTGTGACGAACATATCAAGACTGTTTCAAGGACAGCTTTTTCCATCTACGTAACTTTGCAAAAATCAGAAACCTTCTGTCCAAAAATGATGCAGAAAAATGTATCCATGCTTTTGTTAATTCTAGGTTAGACTACTGTAATGCTCTACTTTCCGGCTACCCGAATAAAGCACTAAATAAACTTCAGTTAGTGCTAAATACGGCTGCTAGATTCCTGACTAGAACCAAATAATTTGATCATATTACTCCAGTGCTAGCCTCACTACACTGGCTTCCTGTTAAGGCAAGGGCTGATTTCAAGGTTTTACTGCTAACCTACAAAGCATTACATGGTCTTGCTCCTACCTATCTTTCTGATTTGGTCCTGCCGTACATACCTACACGTACGCTACGGTCACAAGACGCAGGCCTCCTAATTGTCCCTAGAATTTCTAAGCAAACAGCTGGAGGCAGTGCTTTCTCCTATAGAACTACATTTTTATGGAATGGTCTGCCTACCCATGTGAGAGACGCAGACTCGGTCTCAACCTTTAAGTCTTTACTGAAAACTCATCTCTTCAGTGGGTCATATGATTGAGTGTAGTCTGGCCCAGGAGTGTGAAGGTGAATGGAAAGGCTCTGGAGCAACGAACCGCCCTTGCTGTCTCTGCCTGGCCGGTTCCCCTCTCTCCAATGGGATTCTCTGCCTCTAACCTTATTACAGGGGCTGAGCCACTGGCTTACTGGTGCTCTTTCATGGCGTCCCTAGGAGGGGTGTATCACTTGAGTGGGTTGAGTCACTGACGTGGTCTTCCTGTCTGGGTTCCCCCTTTGGGTTGTGCCGTGGCGGAGATCTTCTGACCTGCTGTTTTCAACTCTCTAGAGACAGCAGGAGTGGTAGAGATACTTTTAATGATCGGCTATGAAAAGCCAACTGACATTTACTCCTGAGATTTTGACTTGCCGCACCCTCGACAACTAGTGTGATTATTATTATTTGACCATGCTGGTCATTTATAAACATTTGAACATCTTGGCCGTGTTCTGTTATAATCTCCACCCAGAAGACGACTGGCCACCCCTCATAGCCTGGTTCCTCTCTAGGTTTCTTCCTAGGTTTTGGCCTTTCTAGGGAGTTTTTCCTAGCCACCATGCTTCTATACCTGCATTGCTTGCTGTTTGGGGTTTTAGGCTGGGTTTCTGTACAGCAATTTGAGATATCAGCTGATGTACGAAGGGCTATATAAATACATTTGATTTGATTTGAAGACTGGATGTTGAAATCATGTAGCAGCTTACATGGATATTTCCATCCTGCTCATTTAAATGGACATACTGTATACAAAGTACATTAAAGGAAAACTCCACAGAAAAACTATATTCACTTTTTTTTTTAAATACAGAAAAACGGCCGGTGTTCAAAATGCATCAGCTGTATTTCTGTACTTTGAGATGTACCGTATGTCTTGAAAAGTTGATTGCTGACATTGTAAAACATTTTGGAACTATATCAACATATCAACAATGGACTAATGAAACAAATACCAAAATAGATGTCCTTTTACTAGCTGCCAACATTATGTAGCTCTGAATGAACACTAAAGTCAGAATAGCACTGATCGACACTGAATAACATTATTTAAGGTTATTGCCATTGTACTTGGCTGAGACAAGACTTCACGACAAGAACAACAGAAGCCTACCTTATTGTCCTATTCTGAGGAAACGTAAATTCATCTATTTGTTTTCTACCAACACCTGAGACAAACACACTGAGTGCCTTGCTTAACGGCATAACCCACTACCCAAACCCACTACCCTGGCTGCTCTACCAACTGAGATGGCATCTAGTATACTGATGCCAGGCAGCAGCCCTCTGATTGGCAGATCACTCTTCATCAGATGATGACTGACCATTGACTGTACGATGCTCACATCAGGGTAGGGAATTACCTTCCCAGTCAAATTCGACCCCCTTAATTGTTTTCTGTACGTGATATCAGATTTAGAAATCTACCGCAGGTGCTGAGCTGAGAAAGATCAATAATTGCAACCCACATGCCTTCCCAGATGTTTATTTCTGGTAGAAGTTGAGCAGAGCGTTTAAGCATTGTGGTGAAACCCTGATTAGACCATGTGGGAACCAGACAAGACAAATTCATCTCAGAGAACAAAATGGAAAGGACCGCAAACACAACTATGGGGACTGATCAAAAGACAGACCGGATTTGTGATGGTGTAGATTACTTCTCTTCACTTCCTCTGGACACTAAGAGCATTATGGGAAAACGCAATACCCTTCTGGATTCAATTAAAATGCGTATCAGAGACGATACTTTTTGGGCTTATCTCGCTGTCACCAAGTTACCCAAAATGGCTTATTAATGAAAACAGCATCATGTGGATTTTTTATTTCCAACGGAGGAAGCGAGCAGCAAGCAAATTTTTGTTGAGGAGATGGAAGACATGAGTAGATCTTCTTCTTGACAGAGAGGAGAGAGCAGGATGGAAAACATAATCTTGGTCAACATAACTTCCTTTCAATCTGGCTCTTCATTCATCTATCTTCTCCTTCAACTCCAGCTGTATACAGTGCCTTCGTTTCACCGGTCTCAGGTCTCACACCACTTTGTCTCTATATTATATACAGTGGAAGACAGACGTCTTGGCTACTGTAAGGTCAGGGTTCATGTTGGGATTTACATTTCATTGCAATTTTTCTTGTCTGACGTCAAGGGCTATGAGCCAGCTTGTGATGACAGTGATATAACACTAAAATAGAGCAGGAAATAGAGAGAGAAATGGAGAAGTACCAAGAGAAAGAAAGAGGCGGTTTAAAAGTCATCACGCTTAATGACATACTGTTAGAGGATTATTACTTGGAAAAAACATTCACAGTCAGAACCCAACCCTGTGAGCGGTCAGAACCCAACCCTGTGAGCGGTCAGAACCCAACCCTGTGAGCGGTCAGAACCCAACCCTGTGAGCGGTCAGAACCCAACCCTGTGAGCGGTCAGAACCCAACCCTGTGAGCGGTCAGAACCCAACCCTGTGAGCGGTCAGAACCCAACCCGGTGAGCGGTCAGAACCCATCCCTGTGAGCAGTCAGAACCCAACCCTGTGAGCAGTCAGAACCCAACCCTGTGAGTGGTCTGAACCCAACCCTGTGAACGGTCAGAACCCATCCCTGTGAGCATTCAGAACCCATCCCTGTGAGCATTCAGAACCCAACCCTGTGAGCAGTCAGAACTCAGCACCTTGAGCAGTCAGAACCCAACCCAGTGAGCACACAGAACCCATCCCAGTGAGCAGTCAGAACCCATCCCAGTGAGCAGTCAGAACATTACTTAGTAATCAGTCAGAACCCATCCCAGTGAGCAGTCAGAACCCATCCCAGTGAGCAGTCAGAACATTACTTAGTAATCAGTCAGAACCCATCCCAGTGAGCAGTCAGAACATTACTTAGTAATCAGTCAGAACCCATCCCAGTGAGCAGTCAGAACATTACTTAGTAATCAGTCAGAACCCATCCCAGTGAGCAGTCAGAACCCATCCCAGTGAGCAGTCAGTACCAGCGCAGTGAACAGTCAGAACCCATCCCAGTGAACAGTCAGAACCCAGCCCAGTGAACAGTCAGAACCCAGCCCAGTGAACAGTCAGAACCCAGCCCAGTGAACAGTCAGTACCCAGCCCAGTGAACAGTCAGAACCCAGCCCAGTGAACAGTCAGAACCCAGCGCAGTGAACAGTCAGAACCCATCCCAGTGAACAGTCAGAACCCAGCCCAGTGAACAGTCAGAACCCAGCCCAGTGAACAGTCAGAACCCAGCCCAGTGAACAGTCAGTACCCAGCCCAGTGAACAGTCAGAACCCATCCCAGTGAGCAGTCATAACCCATCCCAGTGAGCAGTCAGAACATTACTTAGTAATCAGTCAGAACCCATCCCAGTGAGCAGTCAGAACCCATCCCAGTGAGCAGTCAGAACATTACTTAGTAATCAGTCAGAACCCATCCCAGTGAGCAGTCAGAACATTACTTAGTAATCAGTCAGAACCCATCCCAGTGAGCAGTCAGAACATTACTTAGTAATCAGTCAGAACCCATCCCAGTGAGCAGTCAGAACCCATCCCAGTGAGCAGTCAGTACCAGCGCAGTGAACAGTCAGAACCCATCCCAGTGAACAGTCAGAACCCAGCCCAGTGAACAGTCAGAACCCAGCCCAGTGAACAGTCAGAACCCAGCCCAGTGAACAGTCAGTACCCAGCCCAGTGAACAGTCAGAACCCAGCCCAGTGAACAGTCAGAACCCAGCCCAGTGAACAGTCAGAACCCATCCCAGTGAGCAGTCAGAACCCAGCCCAGTGAGTTGAAGAGATGGATTTCATAGAGCACACAAAAACAGACCCCAGGACAAGCCCCCCCTTCTCTTACGTCAACACAGTAGGGCCTATTTTGAATACCCTAAACCCCACTCTCAGTCCTCTCTATACAGCTCTACAATCTGTTAGGCTTTGAAGGCCAAGTCAAGTCAAGTGATCATTTTTTCTCCATGGGAAATGTATTTTGTTACCGAGATCACAACGTAAAAGCACCAACAAAGTTTATGAGGCGACATAACAAATCAATAGAAGGTCAGAGTTGGGTTCAGCACTGAGAGGCAAACCAATGGTTCAGAGAGTATGCAAGCGGCAGTTCAGGTATGGTTCTGTTGTGTATTGCTAATCATTGTTACCAAGATTAGAGCAGTTTAGAGAGCTGATATATTAAATAAATAGTTAGAAGCAGAAAATGGCCAAATACATTTTTATTTCCATTTGATGGACAAATGGACTTGACAGAGAAAAGTATGTCTTTGATAAACGTGTGAAATGCATTGGAACTCGTTATTCAACTGCTGGTCGGGATAGTTAGTAGGGCCGGGACAGATAGTTAGTAGGGCCGGGACAATACCATTATCACAATGTTTTATCCATGACAAAAATGTAAACACAAAGCAGACCAAACTCTTCAGTCCTTTAAAAACCTGCTGTATGTAAAATATTGTGAGCAATAGATAGAAAATAAATAAATGTGACTCTGGAAGACAAACTAATGATGTTTGTTTCCAACATTAATGCTGTTTTCCTAAAGAACTTAAATCCGCATTGTGTTTTGTTTCTTTGTTATGATACTAACGATTTTCGCGATACTGGTATCGTCCTGACCCTGGTAGTTAAAATGATGATATATATTTTCATAGAAAGTAGGCTATACATTTGAAAAAAACACCAGTCACTTGCGAGATGCAGTTAACAGTTGGGATTCAATACCATGAAAGAAGAGTATCAAAGTCAAAGTCAGGACAATAACCATTTCCTTTTAAATAAAGTACTGTCATGGTTCATTCTTTAGAAGAGTTTGATTTTTCACATTGGCAGTTTTAAAGGAGATTACATCTGCTTTCAAGGGAGCTGAAGAATTTAATCTAATGAGAGCACTGCAACTGCAGAACAAATATCTTTATAATACTCCAAAATATGTATATCTCACTAGTATATTCTGCCAACAGATGTTGCTGCTCTGTCAAGAGGAATTATACAATTTGCCTTCGGGAAGTATTCAGATCCCTTAATATTTTCCACATTTGGTTACGTTACAGCCTTATTCTAAAATGTATTAAATAAAACAATTTCCTCATGAATCTACACACATAACCCCATAATGACAAAGCAAAAAGAGGTTTTTAGAAATGTTTGCAAATGTTAAAAAAAAAAAAAAACGGAAAACCCTTATTTACATAAGTATTCAGAACTTTTGCTATGAGACTCAAATTGAGCATCCTGCTTCCATTGATCATCCTTGAGATATTTCTCCAACTTGATTGGTTTCAATTTATTGGACATGACTTGGAAAGGCACACATCTGTCCACAGTGGCTTGTGAAAGTATTCACCCCCTTGGTATTTTTCCTATTTTGTTGTTGCCCTACAATCTGGAATTAAAATAGGTTTTTGGGCGGTTTGTTCATTTGATTTACACAACATACTACCTACCACTTTGAAGATGCAAAATATTTTTATTGAGAAACAAGCAAGAAATAAGACCAAAAAAAAAGAAAACTTGAGCGTGCATAACTATTCACCACCCAAAAGTCAACACTTTGTAGATCCATCTTTTTCAGTCTCTTGGGGTATGTCTCTATAAGCTTGGCACATCTAGCCACTGGGGGTTCCGCTGGTGTACAGCAATCTTTAAGTCATACCACAGATTCTTAATTGGATTGAGGTTTGTGCTTTGACTAGGCCATTTCAAGACATTTAAAAGTTTCCCCTTAAACCACTCAATTGTTGCTTTAGCAGTATGCTTATGATCATTGTCCTGCTGGAAGGTGAAGCTCCGTCCCAGTCTCAAATCTCTTGAAGACTGAATAAGGTTTCCCTCAAAAATGTCCCTGTATTTAGCTTCATCCATCATTCCTTCAAGTTCTGACCAGTTTCCCAGACTCTACCAATGAAAAACATCCCCACAGCATGATGCTGCCACCACCATGCTTCACTGTGGGATGCTGTTCTCGGGGGGATGAGAGGTATTGGGTTTGCGCCAGACATAGTGTTTGCCTTGATGGCACAAAAGCTCAATTTTAGTCTCATCTAACCTGAGTACCTTCTTCCATATGTTTGGGGAGTCTCCCACATGCCTTTTGGCGAACACCAAACATGTTTGCTTATTGTTTTCTTTAAGTAATGGCTTTTTTCTGACCACGCTTCCGTAAAGCCCAGCTCTGTGGAGTGTACGGCTTAAAGCGGTCCTATGTACAGATACTCCAATCTCCGCTTTTCATTTCACTTCACCAATTTGGACTGTTTTGTGTATGTCCATGACATGAAATCCAAACAAAAATCAATTTCAATTACAGGCTGTAATTCAACAAAATAGAAAAAATGCCAAGGGGGGTGAATACTTTTGCAAGGTACTGTATATAAGGTCCCACAGTTGACAAAAACCAAACCATGAGGTCAAAGGAATTGTCCGTAGAGCTCCGAGACAGGATTGTGGCACAACGCCTCTCCCCTATTTGACCTAGATAGTTTGTGTGTATTGACATGGAGGCTACTTGTGCCTATTTAAAAATGTATGTAGTTCTGTCCTTGAGCTGTTCTTGTCTAATGATGTTCTGTATTGTGTCATTCTGTATTATGTTTCATGTTTTGTGTGGACCCCAGGAAGAGTAGCTGCTGCTTTTGCAACAGCTAATGGGGATAATAAAATACCAAATGTCAAGACACAGATCTGGGGAAGGATACCAAAACATGTCTGCAGCATTGAAGGTCCCCAAGAACACAGTGGCCTCCATCGTTCTTAAATGGAAGAGGTTTGGAACTGTACCATGTACGCTGGGAGTCGGGAAGCAAGTTCAGGGAGTGTATTTAATAAATACAGAAATCAACAATGGAACAGAAACAATAACGCCTAGGGAAAGAACCAAAGGGAGTGACATATATATATATATGGTGATGGTGATGGTGATGGTGATGGTGATGGTGATGGTGATGGATGGAGGCCAGGTGAGTCTGATGAGGCGCTGGTGCGCGTAACGATGGTGAGATGTGTTCGTAATAATGAGCAGCCTGTTGACCTCGAGCGCCTCAGAGGGAGTATACGTGACAGGAACCACCAAGACTGTTGCTAGAGCTGGCAGCCTGACCATACTGAGCAATAGGGGGGAAGGGCCTTGGTCAGGGAGTTCCTCTGTGGAGATGGGAGAACCTTCCAGAAGGACAACCATCTCTGCAACACTCCACCAATCAGAGTGAGCAGACGGAAGCCACTCCTCACTAAAAAGCACATGACAGCCTGCTTGGAGTTTGCCAAAAGACATCTAAAGACTTTCAGACCATGAGAAACAACATCCTCTGGTCTGATGAAACCCAATATCGAACTCTTTGGCCTGAATGCCAAGCGTCTGGAGGAAACCTGGCACCATCCCTTCAGGGAAGCATGGTGGTGGCAGCAGCATCATGCAATGGGGATGTTTTTCAGCGGCAGGGTCTCGGACACTAGTCAGGATCAAGGCAATGATGAATAGAGCAAAGTACAGAGAGATCCTTGATGAAAACCTGCTACAGAGAGTTCAGGACCTCAGACTGGGGTGAAGGTTCACCTTCCAACAGGAGAACAACCCTAAACACACAGCCAAGACAACGCAGGAGTGGCTTCGGGACAAGTCTCTGAATGACCTTGAGTGGCCCGATGAAACATCTCTGGAACGCTCCACATCCAACCTGACAGAGCTTGAGAGGATCTGCAGAGAAGAATGGGAGAAACTCTCCAATTACAGGTGTGCCAAGCTTCGAGCATCCTACCCAAGAAGAATCGAGGCTGTAATCGCTGCCAAAGGTGCTTCAACAAAGTACTGAGTAAAAGGTCTGAATACTTTAAGTAAATGTGATATTTCAGTTTGACATTTTTTTATAATATTAGCAAAAATGTCAAAAAAACTGTTTTTGCTTTCTCACTATGGGTTATTGTGTGTAGCTTGGTGAGGAAAATAAACAAAGTAATCCATTTTAGAATAAGGCTGTAACCTAACAAAATGTGGAAAAAGTCAAGGGGTCTGAATACTTTCCGAAGGCACTGTATATCTAGCATATGTTCTTGCTAAATGGTTCAGTTGTTGATAAGGCATCACATTGTTTCCTGCTAAATTGAATGACACGGCCATAAACTATCTGTTCTGGTAGGAGGAAACATCCACTCATGGTTACCATCACTGCAATGTACAGTACACCCTTCAATCTAAATATTGACACATTCTCCACATTGTTCATTTCCTGTTGCATGAATGGTTCACATGTTCAGCTGTTCTTTGATCTCCCCCCAAAATATTATCCGGAGGGAGTCAACAAGTAAATTAATTAAGCTGAAATAAAAAATGCTGCTAAATGGTGGAGGAAATGGTGCTGAAAAGCTATAATTCCTCACAGCAGGTGGTGTATTTGAATCTTTCCCATATGGGTTTGCATAATTTGTCCAGGCGTGCCGTCTTAAATACACATAAACACAAATGACTCCACGAGCCGGCGCTTTGATGTCTCTGAGGCTCGTTATATAAAGCAAACTATCCCAGATACCATCAGAGAGCAGCTATGCTGTACTTCCTACCAAGAAAAAGAGAGAGCAAAAAGAACAACATAGAGAGAGAATGAGCGAGAGATGGAAAGAGTGGAGGTGAAAGCGTGAGATGGGGAGGGGATCCAGTTTCCATTTCAAACCCCTAACGTGGCAGAGCAATTTAATATTCCCAGTAATATCAGCAACTCCTAAAGCTAGGCCGGATTCTTGCCGGGTTTCCTGTGTACCGGCTCTTCTGCCCAGATAAATAAACCACGGGCCCGACCGGCCAGCCACTGCTTTTGGCCCAGCACCAAGCTGCAGGAGCTCCACCGCAGCCCCACTGATGGAGAGACGACCCGCGGGTGCACTATGAACAGCCTGGGGTGCAACGCCTGCTAGAATGGATCCTCACACAGAACGTGATGGAGCTTCGTGCTACTCAAAGGACAATCAGCGTCATGGTCAGGTTTCAGTTCATGAGAGGTGATGCTGATGCCCTTTAAAAGGATCCATGCGACGCCCATAATGTGACCTGGGACTTGGATGCATCATATACAGCGCTACACAGTGCTGAACAAAATTACTACAGTTTGTCAAACATAGACAAGGGGGCTTTCAGGGAAGATGTGAAAGACTTCATCTCCACACACATGGCCACCTCACAGCGTCTGCCATGCTGGTCTGTGTGTGGGTAACAGTCATAATGCTCCGGGCATGACTGTTACCCACAGGCCAAGACTCTGGACCAGCAGATTGAGTTTTAACCAAATCCACATGGCGAGACAGCAGCTCCCCACCACCTCTCTGAAAATCAACCTTCATTGGTACACACATAAGCGGTGGAGAAGTCCACGTTCCAGATTCTAATATGAAACGATCAAACGCTCTCTGAACTTTATGAAGGAATTCACATTGCAACTCTCGCATGAAAGAGCAGCCCTGCGATTGGAGGTGTACACCTCACATGAGGTAAAAGGTGCAACTCGGCATCTTTTAGTTGGCCCGTTCTGGATAGTCTTGCGCTGGATGGCTTTTCTCTGGAAAGCTCATCAGAGCCCTGATGAATGATGCTTCACAATGGATGGTGCTGATGACACGATGGGATGGAGCATCTGGCACCAGATGTGCCACTCCCACACAGGAGTTGGGCACTGCTAAGCAAGCTGTCTGCCTTCTCGGCCAGCTCTACGCCCTCCCAGGGTTAACTCTCCATGGCAGAGCCTGACGCAGGGCCTTGGACTGTATAAGGCCTGTCTGCAGAGCAGGTCTGGGGGGAGTTGTCCTGCACAGCTGTAAGCCACTGTGGGGACATCGGGACATTCATAACTGGAACAGTCAGGGTCTAAGGACTGGCTGAATGACATACGGATTTATTATTGGGACATTGACGCTGTACAGCACTTCAAAAGTTTAGATTTGAAATTAAACAATGACTATGCAGTCTGTCAGCTTTGATTTGAGGGTTTTTTCACAATATCGGGTGAACCGTTTAGAAATTACAGCAGGTTTTCTACATAGTGAGAAAGTTACAGATGAACAAATATCATACCTGTTATTGTAATGGTGAGATGTTAGCATTTCCTGGAGGTACGATATTTGTACGTCTGTAACTTTCTCACTCATCATTATTTACGATTCATTCAGGATGAACTGTAATCGTGTTAGCATCCACATTACTGTAGAATTGTTCAGAAACATATTATATTCTCATGTACAATACAATGACACAATACATGATTTATCGTTTAATTTATTTCTGGCACAACATAATCTGAAACACAACCAAAACAAACAGCAAATGCATCCAACAACTTTGTAGAGTCACAAGCTTGATGTAGTGCTATGAATATGCTATGAATATGGAACCAAATTCTTTTATACACATATGAGTATTTGTCCCAAATTTTTTTGGTCCCTTAAAATGAAGGGACTGTCACAGTCTGACTGTGTACAAAAAGTACTATGTTTCTAAACAGTTCACCCAACATGAATGAATACACCCTCAAATTAAAGCTTGCAGTCTTCAATTTAACAGCATAGTCATTGTTTCAAATCAAAGTTTAGTTTAGAGCCCAAAGAAGAGAAAATGATGTACACTGTCCCAATAATTACTGAGGGCTCTGTACGAGGAAAAACATGTTGCATTGGGACAAACATGCTGTACTATGACCAACATGATGCATTAGGCATCTAACAGGTGAAGAATACAGACAGTATACAGAATACAGTATGTGAGCGAAGAAATTGCTAACGACCGGGTTTTTAAAAAGCGAAACCATTTTCAAACACCACTATTTACTTGAAAGTGTTATTGTGTGTTTTTGTGCAGCCCGAGGGAGATATGACACTGCTCGCTTAATGAGCCCATAAAACTCAATGAGCAGTGTAACAAGTCCAACCTGGCCCTCTAAACCTGCCCTCTCACACTCAGGACTAACAAGTAAAGTGTTGTCTTGACATCACGGCCAGGCTTGTGTGACAGCTTTGGAAAACCGTGGAATGCCCACAGGCTGTTCATACCTCAAACAGACTGTACACTCTTCATGTGGCTCAATGTTTCAGTCTCTAAATACATTCTACATGAAGGAAGCCACAGTGCTGCAACCAGTTAGAGCTGCAAGATCACATATAGACATCAGCAGTGGACAGCTGTGGAAATGTCAGAATAATCCAGCCAACCCTTCAGCAAACCCTCATCCTCTGTGGAAATGACAGAGTGATCCAGCCAACCCTTCAGCAAACCCTCATCCTCTGTGGAAATGACAGAATTATCCAGCCAACCCTTCAGCAAACCCTCATCCTCTGTGGAAATGACAGAATTATCCAGCCAACCCTTCAGCAAACCCTCATCCTCTGTGGAAATGACAGAGTGATCCAGCCAACCCTTCAGCAAACCCTCATCCTCTGTGGAAATGACAGCATCAAATGACCTTTGGTCTGCTCTGAAATGACTTTTTTGAATGTATGCCCCAGACCCTGTCAGCAAAGTGTCCACTGACTCCTCTGTGGAAATGACTAAAGGCATGAAGCCCACTAACTTTGCTGGCACATCTCCCTCAGTTGTTCACTCAATGAGTTGTCATCAGCATGTATGCCATGACATTTTGCTATGTCACTATCCCCAGAGGCCCACCATCCTGACCACTGTTAAGCAGCCTCGTTCAAACAGGACATTTTGCTATGTCACTATCTTTGCTGGCACATCCTGACCATTGTTAAATGAGCCTCATCAAACAGGACATTTTGCTATGTCACTATCCCCACTACCACCATCCTGACCATGTTAAGCAGCCTCGTTCAAACAGGACATTTTGCTATGTCACTATCCCCGCTACCACCATCCTGACCATGTTAAGCAGCCTCGTTCAAACAGGACATTTTGCTATGTCACTATCCCCGACTACCACCATCCTGACCATGTTAAGCAGCCTCGTTCAAACAGGACATGTAGTGATGCACTACCCCCACAACCATCCTGAAATTATTTAATGCAGCCCTTTCCCGTCTTAATGTCAGGACTTCTTTCCCAGTCCGGCCAACAGCTTCTCTCTCTCTCATTCCAGACTCTTTCTGTGTTCTCAAGGATGACCTTTCCTCCCCTCGGCAAGACTGTATGTGTCCAAAACATCAAATTCCTCTCCCTCAGTAAATATGTCTACTGCTCCACCCTCAGGCCTCATGTCATCTAACAACGTCTAATCAAAGATTAATAATAGCTAGTCTACTTCAACAAGAGGGTGTAAAATAAAAAAACCTGTCACGCCCTGACCTGCTTCACCTGTCCTTGTGCTTGTCAACACCGCCTCCAGGTGTCGCCCATCTTCCCCACTTATTCTCTAGGTATTTATACCTGTGTTTTCTGTCTGTCTGTGCCAGTTCGTCTTGTTTGTTCAAGCCTACCAGCCTTTGTCTAAGTGCCTGTTTTTCCTAGTCTCTCTTTTTCCTCGTCCTCCTGGTTTTTGACCCTTGCCTGTCCTGACCCTGTTCCTGCCCGCCTGACCACTCTGCCTGTCCCTGAGTCTGCCTGTTGTCCTATACCTTGCTCCACCTCTGGATTACCGACCTCTGCCTGAACTGACCCTGTTCCTGCCCGCCTGACCACTCTGCCTGTCCTGACCCTGTTCCTGCCTGCCTGACCACTCTGCCTGTCCTGACCCTGTTCCTGCCCGCCTGACCACTCTGCCTGTCTGACCCTGTTCCTGCCCGACTGACCACTCTGGCTGTCCTGACCCTGTTCCTGCCCGCCTGACCACTCTGGCTGTCCTGACCCTGTTCCTGCCCGCCTGACCACTCTGCCTGTCCTGTCCCTGTTCCTGCCCGCCTGACCACTCTGCCTGTCCTGACCCTGTTCCTGCCCGACTGACCACTCTGGCTGTCCTGACCCTGTTCCTGCCCGACTGACCACTCTGGCTGTCCTGACCCTGTTCCTGCCCGCCTGACCACTCTGCCTGTCCTGACCCTGCTCCTGCCCGCCTGACCACTCTGCCTGTCCTGACCCTGTTCCTGCCCGCCTGACCACTCTGCCTGTCCTGACCCTGTTCCTGCCCGCCTGACCACTCTGCCTGTCCCTGAGTCTGCCTGTTGTCCTGTACCTTGCTCCACCTCTGGATTACCGACCTCTGCCTGACCTGACCCTGAGCCTGCCTGGCGTTCTGTACCTTGGCCTCTACTCTGGATTACCGACCTCTGCCTGACCTGACCCTGAGCCTGCCTGGCGTTCTGTACCTTGGCCTCTACTCTGGATTACCGACCTCTGCCTGACCTGACCCTGAGCCTGCCTGGCGTTCTGTACCTTGCTCCACCTCTGGATTACCGACCTCTGCCTGACCTGACCCTGAGCCTGCCTGGCGTTCTGTACCTTGGCCTCTACTCTGGATTTACCGACCTCTGCCTGCCTTGACCTGTCGCTTGCCTGCCCCTGTTGTTACAATAAACACTGTTACTTCACACAGTCTGTACTGGCGTTTTACCTTGATTCCTGATAGGAACCTAGTGCTATCCAACTGCTTGTTAGATTAAGGTCAGTAGTACATTACTGGAAAGCAGTGAGGACAAGAAACGTCAGACATTTCCATGTCACTTAAACAGTGACATACTGTACATTGCCATAGACTGAAGCAATTACACTAACACATACAGTATGTATGGCTACCAGTACTGTGAGTCGTGTGCACTCTTTAAAAGCCACCTGTCATAGCAATCTCTCTTGACATTGGTCCAATTTAATATTACCATATAATTAAAATAGATGAAGATTGACAGCGGGATGCAGTCCATATATCAGGTTATACAATCCAGGTCATATAGCCACGGGACAAATTCAAACAACCCTCTCTCTCTCTCTCTCTCTCTCTCTCTCTCTCTCTCTCTCTCTCTCTCTCTCTCTCTCTCTCTCTCTCTCTCTCTCTCTCTCTCTCTCTCTCTCTCTCTCTCTCTCTCTCTCTCTCTCTCTCTCTCTCTCTCTCTCTCTCTTCTCTCTCTCTCTCTCTCTCTTCCACTTCAAAATGTTGCTGCTATTGTAATTTTACTGGTAATTGACCCCAGTTCTGGCTGCGCACCACACATTTCCAGATGCTGGAAACTCTGAGCGCTTAGTTTCTAAACAGATAGCACCACCTTTCATTTCAAAGGACACACCTGCTTTCAATGAGAGACAGAGCACCTCTGTCAAACCTGAGGGAACCAGCACATCCCTTCAATAAGCCAACTCAGCACCCATCTCTCTCACACAGTATGAGCTCAAGATATGATGCTAAGATATTAGAATAGTTCAAAATATGAGACTAAAATATAAGAGTAAAATATGATACACATTTCTGAACCTTTATTTAACTGGGCAAGTCAGCTAAGACAAATTCTTATTTAAAATGACGGCCTACCCCGGCCAAACCCGGACGACGCTGGGCCAACTGTGTGCCGCCCTATGGGACTCCCAATCACGGCCGGATGTGATGCAGATATGATACTAAGATATGAGAGTCGTTCAAGATATGATACTAAGATATGAGAGTAGTTCAAGATATGATACTAAGATATATGAGACTAAAATATGAGAATAAGATATGATAGTTCGAGATATAATACTAAGGTATCAGAGTATTTCTAGATATGAGATTAAGATATGAGACTAAGATATGAAACTTAGATATTAGAGTAGATCAAGATATGAGACTGATATTATAGTAGTTTAAGATATTTGCTGCACGAGAGAAGAGACACTCATTTACTAGTTCTCCAGAAAGCCACTTCACTCAGGACACCGTGGAATTATATTCCTGTCTACATTTCCATATAAATATTGGAGAACTGAAAGCTAGACTGTCTGCCTCTTCTTATGCAAACATTTGACTAACTTTAGCGCCTATAAAAGCTATGCCACAAACGTTTTATGTGCCTTCCAGAGAGAGCTGGAATAAATTAAATGTAATAACTACTACTTATTGTACACATGCACATGTGCACACACACACACACACACACACACACACACACACACACACACACACACACACACACACACACACACACACACACACACACACACACACACACACACACACACACACACACACACACACACACACACACACACACACACACACACACACACACACACACACACACGTTATCTCACCTGGTAACAGGCTGCAGCAGATCCAGAGAAACACAGCGCGGCAGTACTCCATGTGTTTGGTCGGTGTGTGTGTGTATGGTGTGTGTGTGTGTGTGTGTCTGGGGGCTGAGGCAGAGAGACCCAGCAGTGTGCTCTGTTAAAGATTCAGCTCTGGTTGACTCCGCGGCTAGTCAAAATGCTCACTATATCTGAGGAGGTAGGAGGGGACTGTGGCTGAACTGAAAGGAGGTCCACGTTGAACCAGCAGACAGGACTCTCCTCTCAGTCCCTCTGCTACTCAGACAGAGCAGTGAGCGGAGAAACACACAAGCTATCCACCGCAAGTACAGATCTTGGATCAGTTTCTTTGGATAATCAGAGGCAAAGTTGATGGAGTTTGAATACAGTCATTCCATTATTCATCATGTGCCTTGGTATGGTACAGTTGAAGAAATGCGTGTCCTCTCTCTTCTGCTTCCAAATACACTGATGATAAAGTAGCCTTTCTGCATGGTTGGTTATGGGCTTGTCAGTAGGCATTTCACAGTAAGGTATACCTGTTGTATTCAGCGCATGTCACAAATACGATTTGATTAACAATGAAGTGGAATGTAATCAGAGGGGTTGGATTATTTATTTTGATTTAAGAAATGTATTTAAGCTTTATTTAAACTAGGCAAGTCAGTTAAGAACAAATTCTTATTTACAATGACGGCCTAGCCCGGCCAAACCCGGACCACTCGTGCACCACCCTGTGTGACTCCCAATCACGGCCTGATGTGATACAGCCTGGATTTGAACCAGGGACTGTAGTGACACCTCTTGTTCTTAGACCGCTGCGCCACTCTGATTAAATACAGAAGAAACATTTCAGTTGAATGCATTCACTTGTACAACTGACGAGGTCTCCCCCTTTCCCGAATCAGAGAATATATCTTCAGAACAGCTGCGTTTTAAAAGACAAAACGTTGTGTTTTTCACAGCACTGATGCTTGACAATCATGTTGTGACCACACGGCGCCCAATGTATTAATGAGGAACACAAATACCCCACAGTCATACCCCCACAGTCAAACCATCCAGACTGAACTGTTACCTCATACCTCCACAGTCAAACCATCCAGACTGAGCTGTTACCTCATACCCCCACAGTCAAACCACACAGACTGAACTGTTATCTCATACTCCCACTGTCAAACCATCCAGACTGAACTGTAACCTCATACCCCCACAGTCAAACCACACAGACTGAGCTGTTACCTCATACCCCCACAGTCAAACCACACAGACTGAACTGTAACCTCATACCCCCACAATCAAACCACACAGACTGAGCTGTTAATCAAAAACCACACAGACTGAACTGTTATCTCATACTCCCACTGTCAAACCATCCAGACTGAACTGTAACCTCATACTCCCACTGTCAAACCATCCAGACTGAACTGTTACCTCATACCCCCACAGTCAAACTATCCAGACTGAACTGTTACATTTAACATTTACATTTACGTCATTTAGCAGACGCTCTTATCCAGAGCGACTTACAAATTGGTGCATTCACCTTATGACATCCAGTGGAACAGTCACTTTACAATAGTGCATCTAAATTTTAAAGGGGGGGGGTGAGAAGGATTACTTATCCTATCCTAGGTATTCCTTAAAGAGGTGGGGTTTCAGGTGTCTCCGGAAGGTGGTGATTGACTCCGCTGTCCTGGCGTCGTGAGGGAGTTTGTTCCACCATTGGGGGGCCAGAGCAGCGAACAGTTTTGACTGGGCTGAGCGGGAACTGTACTTCCTCAGTGGTAGGGAGGCGAGCAGGCCAGAGGTGGATGAATGCAGTGCCCTTGTTTGGGTGTAGGGCCTGATCAGAGCCTGGAGGTACTGAGGTGCCGTTCCCCTCACAGCTCCGTAGGCAAGCACCATGGTCTTGTAGCGGATGCGAGCTTCAACTGGAAGCCAGTGGAGAGAACGGAGGAGCGGGGTGACGTGAGAGAACTTGGGAAGGTTGAACACCAGACGGGCTGCGGCGTTCTGGATGAGTTGTAGGGGTTTAATGGCACAGGCAGGGAGCCCAGCCAACAGCGAGTTGCAGTAATCCAGACGGGAGATGACAAGTGCCTGGATTAGGACCTGCGCCGCTTCCTGTGTGAGGCAGGGTCGTACTCTGCGGATGTTGTAGAGCATGAACCTACCGGAACGGGCCACAGCCTTGATGTTAGTTGAGAACGACAGGGTGTTGTCCAGGATCACGCCAAGGTCCTTAGCGCTCTGGGAGGAGGACACAATGGAGTTGTCAACCGTGATGGCGAGATCATGGAACGGGCAGTCCTTCCCCGGGAGAAAGAGCAGCTTCGTCTTGCCGAGGTTCAGCTTGAGGTGGTGATCCGTCATCCACACTGATATGTCTGCCAGACATGCAGAGATGTGATTCGCCACCTGGTCATCAGAAGGGGGAAAGGAGAAGATTAATTGTGTGTCGTCTGCATAGCAATGATAGGAGAGACCATGTGAGGTTATGACAGAGCCAAGTGACTTGGTGTATAGCGAGAATAGGAGAGGGCCTAGAACAGAGCCCTGGGGGACACCAGTGGTGAGAGCGCGTGGTGAGGAGACAGATTCTCGCCACGCCACCTGGTAGGAGCGACCTGTCAGGTAGGACGCAATCCAAGCGTGGGCTGCGCCGGAGATGCCCAACTCGGAGAGGGTGGAGAGGAGGATCTGATGGTTCACAGTATCGAAGGCAGCCGATAGGTCTAGAAGGATGAGAGCAGAGGAGAGAGAGTTAGCTTTAGCGGAACGGAGCGCCTCCGTGATACAGAGAAGAGCAGTCTCAGTTGAATGACTAGTCTTGAAACATGACTGATTTGGATCAAGAAGGTCATTCTGAGAGAGATAGCGGGAGAGCTGGCCAAGGACGGCACGTTCAAGAGTTTTGGAGAGAAAGAAAGAAGGGATACTGGTCTGTAGTTGTTGACATCGGAGGGATCGAGTGTAGGTTTTTTCAGAAGGGGTGCAACTCTCGCTCTCTTGAAGACGGAAGGGACGTAGCCAGCGGTCAGGGATGAGTTGATGAGCGAGGTGAGGTAAGGGAGAAGGTCTCCGGAAATGGTCTGGAGAAGAGAGGAGGGGATAGGGTCAAGCGGGCAGGTTGTTGGGCGGCCGGCCGTCACAAGACGCGAGATTTAATCTGGAGAGAGAGGGAGAAAGAGGTCAGTGCACAGGGTAGGGCAGTGTGAGCAGAACCAGCGGTGTCGTTTGACTTAGCAAACGAGAATCGGATGTCGTCGACCTTCTT